>NC_089794.1:21767602-21772602 GCF_040412425.1 Macrobrachium rosenbergii
AATGCAGCTATTACAGAAGGGAGCGTCACGCGCCAAAACACGACCAAAACAAATCTTCCTCTTCTCGCGTCTTTGAGAAGGAGGTTGGGTCTTCTTCTTCTTTTGCCTCAAGTCACTGGATTTCTCGTTAGGATTCTTCACTCAGTTGCAAACGATGGGGATTATTTTGTTTTATGTTTTTTGTATTTAATAAATACGTAAATATCATTGGTGATGATTATTGTAAGATCCTTATTCATCTGACTGTTGTATCTTCGTGACACGGAACGGGGAGAGCCGATCCATAACCAAAAGACTTTTCTGAAGATCATCTTTGAATAAAGAAAACTCGATATCTCTTTGTGGTATCAAGTGAATCATTATATGTGGCAAGGAAATACGTAGTCCACTTAACAGCTTGTTCAATATACCGGTGCGTTGAGAGTTGACATAATAAATAGTTCTCAAAATCTGGCAACCGAGTGTGAAAAGATCATTATGGAGTCATATATACTGTATATATGTATTTAATATATATATATATATATATATATATATATATATATATATATATATATATATATGTGTGTGTGTGTGTGTGTGTGTGTTTATATTTATAGGTATATATATATATATATGTATGTATGTGCATCTATGAATATATGCATAAAGACATACACACATATATATGTGTGTACATACATACATACATACACATTATATATATATATATATATATATATATATATATATATATATATATATATATTAGATATATGTATGCATATGTATATATATGTACATATATTAAATATAAGTATGCATATGTATATATATACACATATATATCACTTCTTAAAATCAATAAAAGATAACACAAATAAGAATCAGAGAACTATTGCGAAAGGATGGAATGACATTCCTATAACGTACAAGAAAATAAACGTAAACAGATACAATTATTTCAATACTTGAAGTGTCTTTGCAAAACAAGCAAAAAAAAACAAATCTCCATTTTCTTTAGAACGCGAGAGAAAAGAAAACGGGAATAAAATGCTGTGTCAGCTTTCTGCTGTTAATGTGATGTTTTAAATTTGCAATTCAGTTAACAACGAATTTATCAGCATATTCTAAAAAAGTTTGAAGTGATACCTTACTGTAATAATAATAATAATAATAATAATAATAATAATAATAATAATAATAATAATAATAATAATAATAATAATAATAATAATAATTAGAAGAAACAGAAAAAAATAAGTGATAACAATTTAGGGGCCAAGATAACTGAAATGTCAGTAGAATTATTACCCATAATATATATCTAAATTTATGTGTGTATATTTATTAACAATATGTGATCGTGCGTATGTATATACACGGTGAGTATACATGAATATATTAATAAAAACTGTTAACATTATTAATAAAAATGGAGCATCAGTGGTCTATGCTTGAAAAATATGTATACAACGAAAACATTTTCACTGGTATTCATACGGATTAATATATATGTATATATATATGTATGTATATATATATATATATATATATATATATATATATATATATATATATATATCTATATATATATATATATATATATATATATATATATATATATATATATATATTTATATATATATATATATATTAATCCATGTGAATACAAGTGAAAGTTTTTGTATACATATATATATATATATATATATATATATATATATATATATATATATATATATATATATATATATGCATACATATACAGTATATGTATAAATATGTGTGTGTTTTGTGTTTTGTTAATTACCTGTATTAGCGTAAATATAAGCAATTTAGAAGATAAAAAAGGCCCAGCCAGGAATGGCCAATCCCGAGAATCACCAGAGCGATTAAGATTTTGACGAAAGGGGATCAGCTGACAGCCGAATATAGAATTGCTGCATAACTTCAGTTTTTACTTACAGAAGCATGGATTCAGCTTTCCTGAGAGAGAAAATATGAAACTATTCATGGACCTTTAACTCAGGAGCTACTATGGTTTACTCAGTTTCGGCAAAGGGGTCCCTGCTGCAGAATTGGTAAGAAACCCCTGTTTATTTTCGCTCGGTTTGACCTATGTGAATATATACACACACACACACACACACACACACACACACACACACACATATATATATATATATATATATATATATATATATATATATTATATTTATATGTGTGTGTGTGTGTGTCTTACGCCTATTAAAATTTTTTGGAATGGAAAAGGCTTTCACAGGAGACATTTCGACTACTGTATATTCCTGCTTCTTTTCTGTCTATATGGGCCTTGTGTATGGCATTCAAACAACCTGCAACTTGATGTCAGTAATACGAATGTGGCCTCAAACGGCCTGCAACTTGGTGTCAGTAATATGAATGTGGCCTCAAACGGCCTGCAACTTGATGCCAGTAATATGAATGTGGTCTCAAACGGCCTGCAACTTGATGTCAGTAATATGAATGTGGTCTCAAACAACCTGCAACTTGATGCCAGTAATATGAATGTGGCCTCACACAGCCTGTAACTTGATGTCAGTAATATGAATGTGGCCTCAAACAGCCTGCAACTTGATGCCAGTAATATGAATGTGGTCTCAAACTGCCTGCAACTTGATGTCAGTAATATGAATGTGGCCTCAAACGGCCTGCAACTTGATGTGAGTCATACAAATGTGGCCACCACTTTGAAGGAAGTTGCGTCTCCAGTAAATGTATAAGTGATTTGATGAAATTTAGGCTTAGCCAAGCACTGGGGCACTTCCGGCCGTTCGTAACTGAAAAAGTGAAGACAAAGTGGCTCCAGGCTGGTTACAAGCGTTGCACCTGGTTTCAGAGCTTGGAATCAGGGTCCATCATTATTTATTTGTGTACGTGTATATGTATGCAGGCAGGGTTTAGCAACGAAAGCATCATTTTTGCTTTTGGGTAAATGAGCAGAGTGAACCCCTAATGCCCACATTTCAGAAGACATGAAAAACACATCCTTTGCGAGAGAAGCAATCCTTGAAATCCTTTCGCCTAAATTCACATTTTGGTCAGCCTTCCTACCCAGCTCACAACTTTTGTACCTCCAAGTAACTTACCACTTACAGTGAAAAAAAAAAACCCAACATCATCCCTCCTGTAACTTATAGTAGAAATGAGGACTTAGCTCTCCTATGTACAGCGTGGGCTAAAAGAAAACGTTACGTAAACCAACCACAGCATGATACAAAAAAACAAGTATGGTAATCATATGCACAGAGTCTATGATACATCCTGTACTCCACTTTGCCGCCCAGTCTCCTAGCTCGTGTAGACTACCGTATGCAGAAGGCAGGAGATGGCAGCTGTAACAGCGGCAGCTATTGTTCGCGAGAGAAAGTAGCGGCGTATTGGAGTGCAGCTGAAGATGTAACTCAGCAGGAGGAGGAGGAGGAATAAGCTGCCGTCGCACCGGAGGCTCGAAGCAGCGTTTGTCTGCATTGCTGCTGGTTTCTCTCCTGCAGAAGAGAAGGAGAAAGAAGAAGAAGAAGATGTGACGTCTCGCTTATGACTGTGTCTTGTTTACGAGGTGCGTTCCTTGTGAAATCGCGTCATATTTAAGTGTTTTTTGTTGTAGATGTTTGGTGTTTAATTGGTGAGGTTTTTTGTAGTTGTTTGATATTTGAATTCAAGAGTCTTCATTTTTGATAGATGTTTAATATTTAATTGTTTTTTTCTGTAGTTTTTAAATATTTGAATTTAAGAGTTTTCATTTTTTATAGATGTTTAATATTTAATTGTTTTTTCTGTAGTTGTTTAATATTTAATAGATTCTTTTTTATAGTTGTGTAGTATTTTATAAGTGTATTTTTTTCATAGACGTGTAGTAGGCCTATTTAAAACGGGAGTATTTCTTGAAGTTCTTTAATATCTAATGGGTGCCTTTTTTGAAGCACTTTATATTTGATAGGTACAATTTTATAGTTGCGTCATATTTAATAGATGCATTTTTACAGTTGTGTCATATTTACCAGATACATTTTTACAGTTGTGCCATCTTTAACAGAACCATTTTTACAGTCTTTACAAAAAATTCGTATAGAAAAATTGCATTTCTCTCTTTATCGTGTCTTAGAATAATAATCACATCAATTACAAGTCGCACGCAAACTTAAGTTCTTGTTTATTTATTCCGTCATATTTATGCCATACTTATGATATGCATGCATTCTGTAACCATGTCATATTTCTACGGAGATATGCTTTACAAATGTGATGCGCGATGAATGATAATTATCGTATTCATCTCGTTATCTGAGATTTTATATAATATCGCCTTGAAGTATGATAAAAAAAATATTAAATACAAATATTTACGCTAATTCGAAGTTGAATTTAAAAATAAGTTATTCATTTGATTAATCCAGTGAAATAAAAGTCCTGTGATGAAGAATTAAAAGCTCACTGCTTTTATATTAAAAATATGATATGAAATTGTTATACGTTACAGATGAACAGTACAAGGTGACAGAATAAAAGTGTGGCAACACTGTTGTAAAAAGGGCGGCTGGAATAATGATTAGAGGTCTAGAAGAACGGCAATATATACAGTATGTATATATATATGTATATACTGTATACATATCTTTATATATACATATATACATACATACATATATATATATATATATATATATATATATATATATATATATATATATATATATATATATATATATATATATGTAATGATGCATTTGATAAGTTCAATTTTTGGTAGCGCCTATAAGCAATTTTTTTACAGGATGAAAATATGTATAGGAAATTCATAGGTCAATTAATAATAATAATAATAATAATAATAATAATAATAATAATAATAATAATAATAATAGTAATAATAATTTTCATATTAGTTGTCCGATGCTGCAATACACAATGTTGTCAGCAACCACAACAAAATTCCAATTAAATAGTGAAAACTCCATGGATGAGAAAGAGAGAATTCA
>NC_089794.1:21777602-21782602 GCF_040412425.1 Macrobrachium rosenbergii
CATAAAACAGAGTGAACAATTTCCATTTCGTCATTGTATATGTATGGAGTTATTTGCATATGTTTGTAAAGACAGATGGAAAGAGAACCAGACAGACAGACCGACAGACAGAGAGTAGTGACCGTAGTGGTAGTAGCTGTAAGCTTTGTTTTGTACCGACGGTACGTAATATATTTAAAGAAATACTTTTGTAGATAAATAAGCACACTAAAGTTAGACGCCATGAAATAGTTTATGAAATATGAAATACATGGCATTATAGTCTGTGTTCTTGAGACTGTTCATTAGAAGGAATATGTGGATAAACGAAGTAATTCAGAATAAATCAATGAATATATAAATGAATATCAGATTTTATATATATTGAATGAATATAAAATTTTATCAGTGATAGATACAAAATATACAGAAAATAAAAAAAATCGAAAACTGACAACTCCCTAATTCGCAAATGTACTTTTCAGAATAAATCAATGAATATATGAAATGAATATCAGATTTTATATTTATGAATGAATATCAGATTTTATCAGTGTTAAATACAAATTATGCTGAAAATAAAAAACCGAAAACTGACAGTTTCCTAATTCGTAAATGAGGTACATTCAGACAATATTTTTAGTGTGGCATTTTTTGTAGTACACAAACTGATCTAAACTATTTTTAATATGATGAGAGAATGAGTTCATGATTAGAATGAAGGATTTGGGAATAGTTGGCAGTATAATATATTCAGTTTGTGTAATGAAAATCCATAATTTTAAAGTAAACTGTATTACTACGTAAAAGACAAGGAAATACTTCCGAAAGCCTGAACGGTGTTCCTCATCAGTGTTTACGTATAAAAATATACATATATGTATAGAATTTTTTTAACGTGAAGACTGATGAAGAACACCGTTCAAGTGTTCAAAAGTGTTTGCTTGTGACTTTTACATAGTAATGCAGTCTGTTTATCACGAGACTGAATTTCTAGGCAACAGATTCAATAATGAGTGAAAAGCCACAGTAAATGAGGCTGTATTTTCCCAAATTACAAAAAATGATTAAAAAAAGTGGGTGGGTGGGGCGCCGACTTTCGACGTTTGCACAACGTTTATTTTAACCCTCTTTTGTATTTTGGAAAAATACAGTCTCTCGTTTCCATTATTGTGGCTTTTTACTCAATATTTCCGGTCACAATATAGTGATGCACCATAGATTTATATATTCATTCATACATTCCACAACTCCTCAGTTTACCAAAGGATGATGTCACGTAGAATCATTTAGAATTCAACTCTGAGACCAAGGAAATTTGCCATTCCATTGTTTCAAGGGTCCCAAAAACAAAGAGATATGTTTGTGATTCTTATCGATTGAGTTGCGAATCAGAAAGTTCCCAAGTGCTTGGCTCTACAGACTAACTCTCATCAAATCGGATGAAATAAAAAAATTATCATGTATATATATATATATATATATATATATATATATATATATATATATATATATATATATATATATATATACCATTCTTCAGTTACTCGAGAAACAAACAAAAAAATTTATATATTGATGGGGTATGAACTGACAAAAGAAACATAATACATGGCTTTTGTAAATGACAAAACAGGGACTATTGTTTGGGTCGAACTGATTTAGAAATGGCAAAACAATAAATGTTGTTGTTCAGGCCTATGTGATTTGTGCAAGTATACATGTTATTTAGGCCTAAGTGATTTGCACGTAGGCGAGAAACGCTTAAATTATTGGCGGGACGAGGCGACCGGGTGACAATTAGAAATGAACTTTGGTATAATTCGCGAAGGAACAATCTAGGAGACATATCTTCCGCTGAGAAGGAATCTTAACCTCATTGAGGATTGGCGTTTAAACACGCTCAAATCTACATTTATCCTAATAAAAAGAAAAGTATTCTAATTTGATCCAAAGGTAGAAATTATCCTGAGAGCCTAATTCAGCTTCTTTTTAAGTTTTCTGTTAAAGATAACTATTGTGGCGACTTTGTCCGTCCGTCCTCACTTTATTCTGTCCGCCCTCAGCTCTTAAAAACTACTGAGGCTAGAAGGCTGCAAATTAGTATATTGATCATCCACCCTCCAATCATCAAACATACCAAATTGCAGCCCTCTAGCCTCAGTAGTTTTGTTTCTATTTAAGATTCAAGTTAGCCATAATCGTACTTCTGGCAACGATATAGGTAGCCAACCACTGGCCCGTGGTTAACGTTTCGTGGGCCGCGGCTCATACAGCATTATACCGAAAGATAGATCTATTTTCGGTGGCCTTGATTATACAGAAAACTCGATTGCGCCGAAGAAACGTCGGTGCATTTTTTTACTTCTCTTTTTTGACATAGGATTTCTAAGAAATCGATCGGCACCGCGATTGTAAGTCTCACTGGTAATTGAGTCTTTCTTATCTAGCGGAATAAAGCCTAAGTGTTAATTGGTCTTATGTTACTGCGCTCCCTGATTGAGAGTCTATTAAGGAAATTAATTACCCTTCCACAAGTTTGTGCTCTCTCTCTCTCTCTCTCTCTCTCTCTCTCTGTTCCTCTGCACGCTTGTATAAGAGCATGCAAACACACAGATATGTACATGTGCATGCATGAATAAAGATATTAAATATCTCTCTCTCTCTCTCTCTCTCTCTCTCTCTCTCTCTCTCTCTCTCTCTCTCTCTGTTCCTCTGGGTGCTTTTACAAGAGAATACAAGCATACAGATGAATATGAATATATGAGCATGTATAAATAAAGATATTAACTCACTCTCTCTCTCTCTCTCTCTCTCTCTCTCTCTCTCTCTCTCTCTCTCTCTCTCACTTCATGCCTTTACAGTAATCACAGACCATGACCTAGCACCGCAGATCAGCCCAAACTCGAGACCGAAATTCAATAATCCAAGACTCGCTTGCGCGTCCTCACAGTGACGAACGTACGCATTTCCGGCCGCTCACAAATATGAAAAATGACATTAACTTATTATTAAGTTTGGTGGAAAAGAAGCGAGTCGAGTTTTATTTGTGAACACTGATAATTAAAGTAACTGCTTCGTACATAAAGAGCTTAGTGGAAAAGAAATCGAGTTTGTTTGCGAATATTATTGTAAAAACGTAAAGATTGCGGGCGAAGACTCTTCGGCGCAATCGAGTTTTCTGTACAGCCGCTGCAGCGTATAATCAAGGCCATCGGAAACAGATCTATCTTTCGGTGGCCTCGGTATAATGCCGTGTGAGACGCGACCCATGAAACTTTCACCACGGCCTGGTGGTGGCCTGGCCTATATCGTTGCCAGAAGCGCGATTATGGCTACCTTTAATCTTAAATAAAATAAAAACTACTGAGGCTATAGGGCTAAAATTTGGTATGGTTGATGACTGGAGGGTGGATGATCAACATACCAAGTTGCAGCCCTCTAGCCTCCTCAGTAGTTTTAATGATCTGAGGGCGGACAGAAAAAGTGCGGACGGACAGACAAAGCCGGCACAACCGTTTTCTTTTACAGAAAACTAAAAACGTGAGACAAGAAAATATATTAAAATCTGACGAATTGCTGAATTTACGAATACGAAATCTGGCGAAGAAACGATGCAAAAAAAAAAAAAAAAAAAGTCGCGAGTAATCTGCTTAGCGGAATTCCTCCTTCCGGAGTAATCCGTCATATTTCTTACTCAGCTGGAGTCCAGTTCCAGAGGTGTTTTTTTGCTGCCCCTGGAAATGTCTTTGCCTGGAAGTAATGGGAGTCATGATGATTTCAGGATATTTATGGATGCTGAGCCATGATTTCGTAATATGAGGATGGCTGGAAAATGTTTACGGGTGCTGAAGTTTGATTTAGTTATAGATAGTGGTTAGTTAATTATTTATTCTTTTTCTCGTATATCTCATCTCTCTCTCTCTCTCTCTCTCTCTCTCTCTCTCTCTCTCTCTCTCTCTCAGTTTTTTGACTGCGTAGGCTACCATGCACGATTTGTTGATTTTCTTATACACTCTCTCTCTCTCTCTCTCTCTCTCTCTCTCTCTCTCTCTCTCTCTCTCTCTCTCTCTCTCTCTCTCTCTCTCAGTTTTTTTACTGCGTACTATACATGATTTGTTGATTTTCTTATACTCTCTCTCTCTCTCTCTCTCTCTCTCTCTCTCTCTCTCTCTCTCTCTCTCTCTCTCTCTCTCTCAGTTTTTTGACTGCGTACTATACATGATTTGTTGATTTTCTTATACTCTCTCTCTCTCTCTCTCTCTCTCTCTCTCTCTCTCTCTCTCTCTCCTCTCTCTCTCTCTCTCTCTCTCTCTCTCAGTTTTTTGACTGCATACTGTACAAGATTTGTTGATTTTCTTACACTCTGTCTGTCTGTCTCTCTCTCTCTCTTTATATACACACACACATATATACATGTATATATATTTACACACACACACACATTTCACAGCATTTCACACAAAACCGTCCCACACGCCCACGGAGATCAAAAGGTAAACGAAGGCGCCCTCAGATTAATTTCCATCAGCCTCATCGCCGTAATTAAATGGATTACAGATCTCGCTGGATGCTGGGTGCATTTCATTAGTCCCAATCAGCTCTTTGGTGAAAGGAAGGCCCCGGCCCCCACCCCCCCACCCCCACACAGTACCCCACGCCCTACTTCGGAGCCTTTCGGTTCAGCGTCCCATATTTTTCTGGGCTGACCCACTGACTGAGCGGCAGAGGAAGTTGCGAGAGAGAGAGAGAGAGAGAGAGAGAGAGAGAGAGAGAGAGAGAGAGAGAGAGAGAGAGAGAGAGAGAGATTATAAGAAAATTAATGGATCATATATAGTAAGGAGTAAAATAATTGAGAGAGAGAGAGAGAGAGAGAGAGAGAGAGAGAGAGAGAGAGAGAGAGAGAGAGAGAGAGAGAGAGAGAATATAAGAGAATTAATAGATCTTCTATGGTAAGCAGTAAAATAATTGAGAGAGAGAGAGAGAGAGAGAGAGAGAGAGACACTAGGAAATTAACAGAT
>NC_089794.1:21787602-21792602 GCF_040412425.1 Macrobrachium rosenbergii
AAGCATTTTCTAATAAATCCTGCAAGGTTAATCCCCCTCTCCTGATTCTCAAGAGGGGATTTATTTGGTATAAAATCCTAACGAGCCATCGAGGGATCATATTCTCGTATCATTATAATTTTCAAGAGTTTCCACCTGGGTATAAAATTATTGTTTTTATTCTATTCACGAAAAAGAAGGTGAAACATATTTCTCTAAGTCATTCGCAAAGAAGAGCAGTAGTAATAGAAGTAGTTTTGCTGTTAATAGTAGTAGTTATAGTAGCAGAGTTATTCAACAGGTAAATTTTTTTTTTACAGTTGATGCTATGGACTATAATAAAAGCACTATACTTGCAGAATCATTCTGATTACAAGCACTGCTACCAGCACTAGCTGAACCAGTACTAGCCTGCTACAGTTCTACTTGTATTTTAATAGATTCATTAAAATTTTATTTATTTATCCATTAATTTGTTGCTTCTTCCTAATGAACGTCATATTCTTTTGAAGCTTGAATAGGCTTCAGCATCTGAATAATAATAATAATAATAATAATAATAATAATAATAATAATAATAATAATAATAATAATAATAATAATACTCCATATGATTTGGAAGCCTGAATTCTAAATCAGTGACCCCTTTGGTGGGCTTGTTCCATATGAGTAGGGTTCATCATCTGAATAATAATAATAATAATAATAATAATAATAATAATAATAATAATAATAATAATAATTCATATTTCCACTGTTCTTCTTTGTTACGAACTTAGCAATATTATGTCACTGCCTTCTTCGTGAATCGAGTAAAAGCAATGATTTTTTTATCAGGACCAAAACCATAAAACAAGACTTACATATTCATCGATCATCAAAACACGGGGTTCCAGTAATATTTCACAAGCGTATAAGCTAGTAGGTGCGTTGCCTCTCACAATGAATATAATGTTCAAGTTCACTGAATCAGTGAATGAAGGACTTCCTTCAGTGAATGTGAATGACTCCCCTTATTAGCAAGGCTTACAAATTAAATTGTGGTGTCTTTGCGTGTTTGTATGAATATTGATAAACATGTGAAGGTAAAGGGTATCGCCTCATGTTTGGTAATCTCCGAAAAGAAGACTGGGGAACAACACTATAAACATTCTGATACTGATAAAGTTCACTTAGTCTTGCTTTCTTTCTCGAAATCTTCAGCTGAAAACCCTTATGTAAAGAGTCGACAGAATTCTATACACCCAAGAGGGTTTCAATGGGAAATCAGCCTGTGTAGAGAGAGACAAGTTATAGGAAAAGGTGATAAATGAATGAATATGAGGGAATAGGAGATAAAACCGATACCACTGTGATTCAGGAGACATCAGTAGCAGAGAGCAGGAATGACTTTGCTCCTCGCTTCAATATTTGGATGTCAGACGACTCCACCACTGCACTGGGCAAACTATTCAACACTTTTTACTTGTTGTCAAGATGAAACTCCTAGGAAATGTCTGTTTACTGTCTTCGTCCTTCATCCGCCATCCTTAAGGACTCAGAGTCAACGTCACTCCCATAAAATACGAATGAAATTGGGGATACCCATTTTGCAACTGGGTGAACAGGGTGACTGACCAGCGGGAATCGAACCCGAGACTTCTAAACACCTCTGAATACCTCTCAATACCTCTAACTACCAACAAAAGTAAAATCGCCACTTCCTCCCCACCCCGCAAGCCAAACTCTAGGCCAAATTAAAATATCAAATGCATTTGGGGACAGGAGATTATGTGTAAGCCTAAAGCTAGCCTGGTGGCGACGCATTGGCAAAATATCACGTGACATTTAAGCTGACCAGTATGAGGAAGGTAAACTGTCATTTTCCCCTAATTCCCACAACAGGCAGCTATCCCATGGACAAATGATTATCACAGAATAATGCGCCAATAACTGTTACACCGATTTCGGTTTAAGGGTTTCGTTTTAAGGGTTATAGGAATTCTTATATATTTTTACATCCTGGAATAACAGTTCGGTATGCATCGCAGTTCACTGTAGTCAATACTGAAGCAAGGGCGGGTGGCAACAGACACCAAAGAGTAACTTGTTCAGTTCGTGAATAAATAATCTGACTTCATTTCAGAATGTTTTGACCTTCGGTAAATTGTCATTTTGCACGTAAGATTATTAAGTTGAATCCAGGAGAAAGACTCTTTCTCTTTTATATTATTTTTATCCTGGTAAAGACATGTGTTTTTGCAGCTTAAAAGACCATGGAATGTATTCTGTCTTACGATGAAAATTTCACGAATATCTGGGTTCGTGGAGACATCTCAAAGTATTCTTGCATAGCGATTCACATTGGATGTGATTAAGTAATTTCTTCTCTGTTTTCCTGTATATATATGTATATGTATATATGTGTGTGTGCATGTATATATAAATATATATATATATATATATATATATATATATATATATATATGTATATATACATACATATAAATATATATATATATATATATATATATATATATATTTATTTATTTATTTATTTATACACACATATACAGGTATATATATATTTATTCACACACACACACACACATATATATATATATATATATATATATATATATATATATATGTATATGTATATGTATGAGCATTCATTCGCATAAATGCAAACGCTTGCGTCGGTATTTCATCCAAATTACCGTAATAATTCCAGTGACCGAAGGAGAATCACTACTTATTTTAAATATGTGAACAATAAAAGAATCATTACTCATTCACAATGAAGACAAATGCATCTGATTTTTATTTAACAATTCCAAGCAAGATTTCAGTTATTCACCAAATACTGTTGATACCAAGATATATGAATAAAAATAGTTTTAGGGAATAATTGGTACAAGATTCAAAACCTAATGAGATATTCCCCTACCAATGTTCTCTGGTTATTAGATAATATGTTGAATATTAAAAAAAAATTATATTTAGTTCTATCTAAAGTATTATTTCCAACCAGAATCAGACAAAATATGAATAATGCCTCCTTATTTCCTGTAACTTTTTCTGGGTTTGTTAAACATTTTGAATTTGTAATGTATACACCTAAAATTTTTAATAAAATCCAAAAGAAGCGAAAATTATCTTTGAAACAAAAAATAAAGCACGTTTTAGTTTTCTGTAAAAGAAAACTATTGTGCCGGCTTTGTCTGTCCGTCCGCACTTTTTATGTCCGCCCTCAGATCTTAAAAACTACCGAGGCTAGAGGGCTGTAAATTAGTATGCTAATCATCCACCCTCCAATCATCAAACATACCACATTGCAGCCCTCTAGCCTCAGTAGTTTTTATTCTATTTAAGGTTAAAGTTAGCCATTCTGGCACCGCTATAGGTGCCAACAACACAGGCCACCACCGGGCCGTGGCTGAAAGTTTCATGGACCGCGGCTGAGATTTCATGTGCCGTGGCTGAGAGTTTCACACAGCATTATACGCTGTACAGAAAACTCGATTGGGTCGAAGAAACTTCGGGGCATTTTTCACTTGTCGTTTTACTGATCTCTGTTACAAAAGGAGGAAAATACGCAGAATACAGGTACAGTTTGTAATAGAAACAAGTCTGATCATTCAGGGATTTCATTACAGCGTAATACAAATGGCAGATAACTTTTTTTTCCTCAAATCGGGGAAAAAAAAAAATTGCCGAAATTATAAATTTTGAATTTCTTGAATCATCTCGAGCTTCTTGTGGTCAAGCGAATGGAAATTTTATGAATCACAAGTCTTGCTCAATACAAATTTCAGTAATAATGAATAAATATGATATTCAGAAATATAACATATTCTGATGCCTAATCTTCATCTAGTTATATGATATGAAGGCTTGCTAAATTAGTCACTATACTCCTTATCAGTCTCAACGTAGTAGTAATGAGAGAGAGAGAGAGAGAGAGAGAGAGAGAGAGAGGTAAAAGTGTGTAAGACAGAGACAGAATGACAAAGAGTGTACGAGAGAGAGAGAGAGAGAGAGAGAGAGAGAGAGAGAGAGAGAGAGTGAAGTACCCACAGCGGGTTGACAAATACAAACGTATTTTAACAGCACCAAGCAAGCAAGCAAATAAACAAACAAACAAACACGAAGTGAGAGAGAGAGAGAGAGACACTCAACCAAAGAAAACAATTCTAAACGGGAGAACGTAGACTTCGAACAAACGGTTTAAATCTAAACAACAGGAAAAACATATTGAATAAGAAAAACTTCATTTATCTTTTTATTATTCCAGCGAAATATCTGCTGACGGATTTGAGAAACTCAGATATATATTTCCATTACGCTTGCGAGATTGGAAACGGGAGAGAGAGAGAGAGAGAGAGAGAGAGAGAGAGAGAGAGATACACAAAAGTTTGCAGAGCTCACTATTAGATGTATTTTTGTTTCTCTCTCTCTCTCTCTCTCTCTCTCTCTCTCTCTCTCTCTCTCTATTCTATCATGGGTTCACTTAAAACTGACTGTTAAAAAGAGAGAGAGAGAGAGAGAGAGAGAGAGAGAGAGAGAGAGAGAGATACACAAAAGTTTGCAGAGCTCACTATTAAATGTATTTTTGTTTCTCTCTCTCTCTCTCTCTCTCTCTCTCTCTCTCTCTCTCTCTCTCTCTCTCTCTCTCTTCTATCATGGGTTCACTTAAAACTGACTTTGGTAAAAGAGAGAGAGAGAGAGAGAGATTAACAATCTCCAACGAACTATACATTCTTCCGTCCTTCAACGTAGCGTTAAGGGGGAAAAGAAATGAAAGGTCAAGTACAAAATGAAGAAAAAATATAAAATATAAAATATAAAATATAAAAAAATAGGTTGAAAAATTTATTGTTGAAGAAAGAGGAAAACACTGAACTGGAGAACAGTCGACGCCTTGGAAAGACCATTAGTGTTGGAGAATCAGTAATTGGTGGGGAGGAGGAGGAGGAGGAGGAGGAATGGGGAAGGGTGTTGGAGGGGGCGGGTGGGGGTGAGGTTATTTGGCGACGCGA
>NC_089794.1:21797602-21820102 GCF_040412425.1 Macrobrachium rosenbergii
GTGTAAAATAGTATTCTATACAATACAATTTTTTTTATATATTAATCGTAAGGTGGAGGAAGAGGGTGATTTATCAGCAGTAAGACTGTAATTAAGCTGTAATTACACATATTACAAAAGTTTCGGGAAGGGATGAGTTTTTTTCTTTCAGTAGAACACAACATATATTTCATTGAGCTTGCTAAATATATGTTTCGTATTTCAGTCAGTGTGCTCAATAAATAGGTATTATTTATCAAACGCTTCTTTCGCTCAAAGCTCTTGAAATTCAAATTCATTTCCTCGCAAAAAAATAAAAGTCTCGGGTTTTGTTCTGATTTATATATATATATATATAAAAAAAAGTACAACAAAATTCTAGACCGGGTTTCCTCAAAAACTATGAATCATATATATTTATTTATTTTTTGTTCAGGCTAATGATATGCATATTATGCTAATCTAAGTCAGAACAAGAAAAGGCGCGTTCGACGACGTACAAAAGAATATCAAAATCATATTTCATTTTTTTTAATAAAAATAAGCCATTGAAATTTCTTGGCAGGGCGTATGCAAATTTTATTGTTGGGATATTAGTTTTTCTGGATTCTTTTAGTACTGCGAGCATGACTGCATACACTGTATGATTATACATTGTATATATACAGATGCCTTTATACATTATATGAAGGGGAATGAAATATGTATACATTATATGATTATACATTATACATATAAAAATGCTTCTGTACATTATATGAGGAGGAATTTTATATGTATACATTATATGATTGTACACTATACATATACAAATGCTTCTATACATTATATGAGGAGGAATTATACGAGTATATGTATGGATCATATGATTGTACACTATACATATACAAATGCTCCTATGCATTTTATGAAGATGGAATTATACAAACAAAGCGTGTATAATTCCAAGATGCATACATACGCATTTTATGTTTCCATTCATGTAGAGAGAGAGAGAGAGAGAGAGAGAGAGAGAGAGAGAGAGAGAGAGAGAGAGAGAGAGAGAGAGAGAGCCATTCTAAAATTTCCAGAATTTTTGCATTTATAATAATTGTAATTATCATAATTAGTCCCGAGAGGTATTGGTAGGAAATTCAAAACGAAGTGATTAAAATTTTTTTTTAATTATCGTCAACATGTTAGAACTTATTCTTCGTGTTTTTGAAACTTCTGTGACATAAAAAAACTGAATGAATGAATATTTTTTGAAGCAATATGATTTCAAACCCTCATGAAATATCAGCAATATATATATATATATATATATATATATATATATATATATATATATATATATATATATATATATATATATATATATATATATATATATGACGACATTCATAAGAATATCAACATCGTGTCCTAAACCTATTTTCCTACCGAACCAGTCACTCACCTCTTACACTTCGTTTTCGTCACGCCACCTGCATTTTCTCTCAACAGACACCCTCCTTCACCTATTGGTCTGCATACTTCAAACTTTGGAATTCTATCGTCCCTATTATGAATTTTCACTTAGTCAACATGCACTTCATACATCTATCACCCTTTATTTCACTCTTCTCACATTATATCCACTGGATCTATATACAGTCATCTGTGTCCAAATCCACACTACTCTTCCCCTACCAAACCTGCTATCAGTCTTATTTTCTCAGTCAAACTCTACAAAGCACTTTCCTTGGAACAATGAGTCATAATAGGCCAAAGAATTCCACCTCTCATATTTATTATCCTTACACAGCTAAGATTAAAATACTACACAGGATAGGTTACTGTTTTGCCTTAGAACATTGGCCATTTCAAAAATAGCAAAGTAGATTTTTCGAAAATTATTATTATTATTATTATTATTATTATTATTATTATTATTATTATTATTATTATTATTATTATTATTATTCAGTAGATGAAACCTATTCATGTGGATCAAGCCCACCAAAGGGGCCACTGGCTTGACATTCAAGCTTCCAAAGAATATTAAGGTGTTCATTAGCAAGAAGTAAGAGGAAGTAAAGTGAAATTCAGAAAAAAGAGATCACACTTATTAAAAAAGAAAAAAAAAGATAAATGATTAAATAAGTAAATAGACAAAAAATGTATTGAAATGCAACAAGAATAGTATTAGGGTAGCAACGCATTGCGTCTTCGCTTGAACTTCTGAAGAAGTTCCAATTGCACAATATCCTCTGGGACGTTGTTCCACAGTCCAACGGTGTGAGGAACAAAGGACCTCTGGAACTTTGGAGAAGTTCCGCAGCGAGGCACATTTACTGCATGTGAAAAATCAGGTCTGAATCCAAGCAAGAGGATTACTGAATCCGTCGTGTTTGGCCGGATTTATATGCCAGTAGAAGTAGAAGTAGAAAATCCGGTACAGATTTCTAGATTATATATATTTTACGACAATTTCAGCCAATCAGATGACATTGACAGCAAGGGAAATATATTTCAATTTAGCTTGTATCAAAATTTTTTTCAGTTTCGGATTTTATTATACATATTTTGAAGCTCTATTTCTGGTTGGCTTTTAATTATTATTATTATTATTATTATTATTATTATTATTATTATTATTATTATTATTATTATTATTTAATGAGGTAATGTTTTGTTTTATGAAAAAAAAACTGGTTCTTATAACAAAAGAGAGTATTTAATTATGAATAATTAATCAGTATTCATTTTAATATTCATTAGGTTGCGTGTCTAATTTCATGGATCTAATGTATGGACACATTTACAAAAATGTATAAATTGTATAATGAATATTAATTTTAATCTGTTTTTTTAAGGAATACAAATAAATTTGGCATTTTATGAAAATGAACGTAATTCAGACGTTGGCAACTCCGGTAGCTATGAGAGACCAAACTGCAGTGCTAAATAAATTATTCAAAGTTAATGACCAAGGCAATTGCGACGACAGTTACATTTGTCACATCAATCAGTGAAATAAAGATTACATATATATACATATATATATATATATATATATATATATATATATATATATATATATATATATATATATATATATATATATATATATATATATATATATATATATATATATATATATATATATATATATATATATACACACACATACGAAACAGCCATACGATGAACGCTCAACTTTTCGAATTCCTAATATTTTTGGATCGGATTTCAACTGCACTTCTTTAAAAAATCCGAATGGGAATTGAAATGAAGAATTTCTTTTTGCCACTTCGGGCGCAGAACGCGTTGGCCATCAGACTAAAATACAGATATTTAATTCATTTATTTTACTTTACTTGCGCCATTGACACGCACACGAACACACACATATATATATATATATATATATATATATATATATATATATATATATATATATATATACATACATATCTACATATATATACATATATTGTATGGTATATATATATATATATATATATATATATATATATATATATATATATAAATATATATTTATATATATGCATACGTATAATACATATATAAATACATACATACATGCACAAAATATATATACATACATATACTTGTACACATATACGTATGAATCGTCAATCCCATTTATGAAAATTTCATTAAATCCCAAAGCCTCCCCAAAATCTCATGTCGTTTTAGAAGAGATTCTCTATAATACGTATTTCGTAATTATCTGTTAAATCCCGATTTCAACTACTTCATTGCTGCTATTTTTCATAACAAATGCAACTCTCTCTCTCTCTCTCTCTCTCTCTCTCTCTCTCTCTCTCTCTCTCTCTCTCTCCCTCTCTCTCTCTCTCTCTCTCTTTTATGAATAAACTTCCATTTACAACATAGATTTCATCTCCGGATTTATATTATATTGGGGGGTTTCAAACGCATTTGGAATCCCGCCATTGCGTAAATCCGGAGATTAAAATCCGTGCAAATTCAAACACAAACACAAAAAGCAACGCAGTAAATCTTTTAGAAGCCGAGAATCAAAAAACACTAATTCAATCAAAGACTAATTATCCAGCTGAATTCATTCACCCCCTCACCCCGCGCCCCCCACCCCGGAAAACAAAAATTGTAGCGATTTTGCATCAGGCGAAATGTGTGTGTGTTTGTGTCGAAGCCTTGTCCGCGCGGAATTAAAATGATTTATTTGATTTTAAAACTAATGTGTCATCAATCTCCAGGATTTTCTGTTATATCGACATTTTTTCGAATCGTCTGTTCAACAAAATCAAAGTCTGTGGAACAGACTCCTCCCTGACGATGTCGCGTAATTGGAACCTCTAAAGTTCAGGCGAAGATGCGATGCATTGCTTCCCTTAAAACAGTTCTCCTTGTACTTCACTAATTGATTTATATTTTTCTCTATTTTGTATTAATATGTTTATTTATCTTTTTTCTTTTTCTAATAAATGATCGCTTCTGTCCGTATTTTCTGTTGTTTTCTGTGATTTCTTTCAAATGGACACCATATTCACAGGAAGCTTGAATTTCAAGTTAGTGGCCCCTGTAGGCCTGTTCTATATGAATAGAGGTATTGTCTTCTGCATAATAATAATAATAATAATAATAATAATAATAATAATAATAATAATAATATAATAATAATAATAATAATAATAATAGTAATAATAATAATATATTCTAAAAATAAAGAAAAAGAATAATACGCTGAAGGAAAGCTAATAATAATAATAATAATAATAATAATAATAATAATAATAATAATAATAATAATAATAATAATAATCTTGATACGTTTGGGGTCTTTCAATTATCGGGGAAAATTACACGCGTATTTTTCTTAGACAAAGAGCTTAACTTTCTATCATAACTTTCACTAAAAAGAAAGCAGACTTTCTCCCGTCATCCAGCATTCGAACATGAAAGGTGGCACATGACTTCTCTACCAAAAAAAATAAAAAAAAAAGCAAATTTCACTTTTCCAGAATTTCAACAATTCATATCTTTTTTCCGTAGACAGAAGGTGACTTTTGATATTCTAAAAAGAATGAAGTGAGTTCTCATGTCTACAAAATACAAAGTAAAAATTTTTCTTTGCTAAACTGAAGTCCAATTTTCCTCACTTCAAAAACAGAGGATATTTTTTTTATCTACAAACGCGAAGACTGATACTCCTATAGCAAAAATATGGGAGTTACTTTCTAACTGTTCCAACGGGATGATGAATTCCTCTCCTTTCTAACAAAGAAAGTAAAAAAAAAAGAAAGTAGATTCCAAACCAATCAAAAGGAGAAGAATTATTCTCTCCTTATCTCTTCCGAAGAAGAAAACAAATTCCTCTCCATTTGAGGAAAAAGTCATTCTTTCTAAGAAAAAAGAAAGTATAAGTTTTCCTCTTCCCTCAGTGTACGTAACTTTCTCTCTCTGTTTCTTCCGGAAATGGAGAAAATATATATACCCTTTTTCCATGAGAGGAAGCGAAGTTCTTACTTTTCTCGAAAATAGAAAGGAGAGTATATATACTAATTGCATTTATGAAAGGACAGAACTCTTCCTTCCTTGAAACAATGAATAATAATAATAATAATAATAATAATAATAATAATAATAATAATAATAATAATAATATTTTTTCAGGTCAGGGCCATATACGGGGATAGAAAGTTTAAAGACAATACAATGCACAAAATAATAATAATAATAATAATAATAATAATAATAATAATAATAATAATAATAATAAACGACCACCCCAAACAGTTGCTTAGAATAATAATAATAATAATAATAATAATAATAATAATAATAATAATAATAATAATAATAATAATAATAATAGTTTTTTTGAATGAAATGGCTGCATATTGCGAATTGATTTTATACCGAGTTTTCTCAGTTCTTCTAATAATTCGCTTTTCCTGCAAATCAATATTATTTAATAATTGTCCAACGTTCATATTTCGATGGATGAAACAGCGTATTTCTTACAACAGAAATTCTTTATTTTTAAAGCATTACAGCATTAAAAAAAAAAAAAAAAAAAAAAATAATAATAATAATAATAATAATAATAAAAAGTGTTTTATTAAATCCAAATGTAAAATTTAAGGAATTCACAAGAAGCCGCGAGACCTGCCTTATTCAGGGAGGAAATTCTCCTCAGCCAGTCGTCAAGAGGTGACGGAATGCATGTCCCTGGATTTGATTTGCTTATAGTTCAGTATTTTGTTGCATTTCATATGCAGTTTCGTCCACAGATGCACGAAATATGAGAGATGATATGACTCGAAGGTTGGGAAGGGTGGGGGGTGTCTAACTTTGGAAATATTTCAATAACCTATAACTGGATATAGTTTGTGATTTCTATGAGTGAAAATATTTCCAGTTTTCTGTAACTGAATATAGGTTGCGTTTTATTTAACTGAACGCAGTTTGTGCTTTCTATAGTTGAATGTAGTCTCTTTCTCACCACTCACCCAGTGCCCATCTCTCTCTCTCTCTCATACAAACACACACACACACACACACACACACACACACACACACACACAGAAGCAGTTTCAAGTAAAAGTTCCACACCTCCAATTTTTACCAGACAAATAGTTACGTATAATAGTAATCTCAAAATCCAGATTATTTTTCTCTCTCTCTCTCTCTCTCTCTCTCTCTCTCTCTCTCTCTCTCTCTCTCTCTCTCTCTCTCTCTCTCAAAAATACAGAAGCAGTTTCAAGAAAAAGTTCCATGTTCCCAATTTTTACCAGGCAAATAGTCACGAGCAGTACTCTCAAAATCCAGATTGCAACTCTGTCAATTTAATTTTTTCCCAGCGTCCATGCTCTGTACATCAAGCTTTTTCTCTTTTCTCTCAAACTTCTGAAATGATAGTTTCATAAAAAGAAAGCACTTGATCTCCATATCTTTCCTTTCAAAACTCACGTTTTTATTTCTTTATAAAACCTTCGTTCAACTGTTTTACTTTCTCAAATGTAATCCCACTATATACTTTCCCCTTGTATAACAATAATTACGATCTTATAATTCTTAGTCACATTCCTCAGTACAAAAAAATAGTTATTCCTTCAACGCAATTTTTGAGGAACCTATCTATCACCCGGGAAGACATTACACATACTGGTCAGCTACTGAACATTTTCCCTGCGTACCTGAGCGTCATAATTATTAATTTAAAAATTTTGGTGCCTTCTAAATCTCCCACTTCTTAATTACCTCCCATCCAAAGTCATTTCTCAATTAAGATAAACCTTTCTACTCTACATCATTCAGTTCTACCTCTCTACTATAGTTCACAGGTCAGAAACTCTTCACTGGTCTGCAGTCTCTGAGCACAGCATGCATCCATTAGCCTTTTTTTTTTTACTCTAGAACCCATTTACTCATTAACCCTTCTCTAGGCATTTACCTCTCTGAACAACATCTCTTTACTCTAGAGCATTTGCCCGGGTTTATCCTGAAATTCTCGTCGTGCCTGCATTATCAATTCTGTTCTTCATTTCACCATTTATCCTTTTCAGCCATGCCTCCTTTATGGAATAATTGTTCTTTAAACAGTCTCTTCAGTTTCTCCCCTCTTCTTTCGACATTTACTACTTTTATTCCACTCTCCTCGCCACCTGCAGCCTTCAGCACTTCTCTCTCTCTCTCTCTCTCTCTCTCTCTCTCTCTCTCTCTCTCCAAAATTCTGTTCTTCATTTCCCCATTCATCCTTTTCAGCCATGCCTCCTTTATGGAATAACTGTTCATTCAACACTCTCTTCAATTTCTCCCCTCTTCTTTCGACATTTACTACTTTTATTCCATCTTCCTCGCCACCTGCAGCCTTCAGCACTTCTCTCTCTCTCTCTCTCTCTCTCTCTCTCTCTCTCTCTCTCTCTCTCTCTCTCTCTCTCTCTCCAAAAAATAGAGCTTCCGACCAGAAAGTAGCGTATGCTGGAATCTCATAAACTTGATAGTTGAACACGACGTTCATTCCCATAAGAGTCCCATTACTCTATGTTATCCTCCAAGGGAAAAGATACATTGCTTGTCGACTGGTGGGATATTCAGTGTGTATTCAGTCCGTCGATGGATACGTATGAGGGAACGAGTCCATTGTGCGTTTTTGTGAGTGAGTGCATTAATGGAATTTGCTCAGATAAATATATTTATAGGAACATGGACTGGAGGAACTTGGACGAACGAGTGTACGTGAGCTGATATATATCCATATTTATCTGTCTATCTTTATGTATATAAATGCAAATATTTGATCACTTGCATAATTGTGCTGCGCATTCATACAAAGAGTAACAGGTCCTCATTCAAACAGGATAGTATCTACCAGAGATTTTCACGGCTACCAGACGATGGGGACAGCTTAGTCCTTGAAAGCTTGTAACTTTTGCTGATAAAACCTCCGTTAGACACCATCCTGTTTAAATGAGGTTCTATTATTCTATATATATATATATGTATTCACATATGTATAGTTATATATATATATATATATATATATATATATATATATATATATATATATATATATATATATATATATATATATATATATTATAGTTATATATATGGAATAATAGGACAAGACAATGATCACTGGCACATTCACATTATAACAGCTGAGTCGTGGATGGATGAATTCTATTGCAGAAACCTTCCCACAACACCAATACTGCGCCACTCACCTTTCTTGCATACACTCTCTAGTGTGGTGGCCCTTACTTTCCAATTCCCATTTCAAACTCTCCAACTAGCCCTTGGTATATCTTTCACTCCTAACACTTCCTAACACTTTCACATAACTTAATCATCTCCAAACACTGGTCCCTCCTTCAGCTCACGGCATTCACAATCCACACTTCACTCCCATAGAGGAGAGTTGGCTTAACCATCTCTTTGCAGAGTCCTACCTTTGCTTCCATGGACACTTTCTGCCTAACTTTTACACACATCCCACCACCTCCCTTGCTGTAACTAATGTGTGACTCCCCTTACGTGTTCTTAGTCTACGTTTACTTTCATAATAACCTTTCTCTTGCGTAAATCTATGTCCATCTTTCTTGTCTAGGGAGCACTTTTTAACACTTTCGCTTGTCACTGCACTCTATCCTCTGCAAATATTAACCATTCTACATTTCATTCACAACCAGTCTTTTCATTAACTCTGTACAAACACACACACATGAACGCGCACACAAAGATATGTTTATATATATATATATATATATATATATATATATATATATATATATATATATATATATATATATATATTTGTATATGTATATATGCATGTGTTTATATATACATATATACAAATATACACACACACACATATATATATATATATACTGGATATACGTATATATATGTATATAAATACATACAAATTTATATACATATATATACATACATGTACACAAATATTTATATATATACATAAATATATAAATGTATTATAATATTTATACATACATATATACATACACAGACATATATACACATAATCAAATCTCCATGCAAATAAAGAAATCGCGCGAATTCTCCCGTATCAGAATACATCGTTACGCTTATATTCTCTCTAACACTCCTCGCCGTTAACTACGCGTTACTGGAAGTCCCAACCGCACCCCCCCCCCAGTAAAAAAAACCGTAATTATATAAACGTAATAATTTGAACAGCTCGCTCGTACGAGAGCTTCCATCGGTGTCATTTGTATTATGGTTTATTAATTACATTTCATTGAATTTTATGGCTGTTTACCTTTGTACTTATTAGCCGGTAGTCTGATATACTCCCATTTATACAAGTGGAAATATTATTATTATTATTATTATTATTATTATTATTATTATTATTATTATTATTATTATTATTATTATTATTATTATTATTTTGAGTAATACAATAAGGAGATATTACGGTACATGAGAGAGTAGAAAATATTAATTCAATATTGAGACAAAAGGCAAATAACTCCCTTATGATTTCCACTCACATTTACGTGTGTACGTATCCTTCTGTTAATATATATACATTTATGTATATATATATACAGTATATATATATATATATATATATATATACCCAAGTAGAGACAAAGTGGCTGAACGAATAATGGTTCAGAGAGAGAGAGAGAGAGAGAGAGAGAGAGAGAGAGAGAGAGAGAGAGAGAGAGCGATTAATTTTTAAAAAGTTAAAAGCACGTCATCTAATCATAAAGAAAAACAGGAATAAAGCAATCTAGAATTTTATCCGAACAAAGAATTCTATTCGCCGCCAAAAAGCGTCGACTGTATTTAAATAACGCACAAAGAAAGAGAGAGAGAGAGAGAGCGGGGGAGGGAGGAGGGTATTCATGTATGCATGTATGCGTAAACGCTCATGAATGTAAATTATTACCATACAACGGCAGCATGAGTCCTCATATTTATCAAGTACACAACTCTGACAATTTTTTTTAGTATTTCTACTTTCTAAAATATTTCTCTTTTTTTAGACGCAGAATAATTTGAATATATTTCCATGCGGAATGCGTAAAAAGCAGGGGAATGTCTTAAGACGCCAATTTTACACAGAATAGTAAGTATACTCTGCCACTGCTAAATGTATTTCTTGCTTTTTTTATTTTTCATAAAGCCATAATAAATGTTTTATTGTTTTATTATGTAGAGGGGACAATATTCTTTACATTTCATAGAGCAAAAAATGTCAGTCATTTTTCTCTCCAAAAATTATCGTTTAATCTGACAAATTTATTTTCAATTTCTCTCAGAAAGTTATAATTAATGAATTATTGTTTTTAGTATGTATGTATGTATGTATGTATGTATGTATGTATGTATGTATGTATGTATGTATGTATGTATATATAGATATATATATATATATATACTGTATATATATATATATATATATATATATATATATATATATATATATATATATATATATATATATATATATATATATATATATATATATATATATATATATATATATATTGCATTCGAAAGTGCACAGAATTTAAGTTATTTTGCTCCCAAAAATAAAGCTGATTTTTTTTTTAATATTTCCGGAGAATTATCATAACATAACAATCATTTAAGGCAGAAGATTATTTTGCATTTCTTAGCAATCACTGATATTTCCAATTTGTTCATTGTCAATCTTAAGTCCAAACCACACTCGATACACGCCTGCTTAAACAATTCTTATTAAAAGTTAAATTAAATCTAATCACAACAGGTTTGGCACCACAACCACGTAACAGCTACCGATACGACTCGACGCGAATCTAATCACATCTCCGAATCAGAGCATTTCCGCGAAATGCACTGCAGCGAGAGCGGGAATGGATGGTGGCACTCGGGAGCCGACGGCGGCGGCGGCAGCGGCACGTCCTCACTCGACAACGGCCAGGGCAAAACTGAACTTGCCGCCACCGACATAGTGCCAGTATAAGGGCGGCTTTTCCCCCCAACTTCCCCTATCGGACCAAGTCCTAAGTATTTATTTATTTATTTATTTTTTTAGCTTTCCGCTACGGGGTAGAAAAAAGTTCCGAAGAGACAACGAAGATTATTTACTTATTTATCTACTTATTTATTTATTTGCCACGGCCCCAGTGTGGAGTCTTTTATTATGGATTTGGCCAAACGATTCTTAAGGTTCCTTTGCCGTGAAAAATAGTTGGGGAAATCGGACGCACCGTTGACCAGTAGACTGGCAATGTAATCTTCTGGGTAGTGTAATCTCCTACGCAATGTAATCTTGTAGGTAGTGTAATCTGTTATGCAATGTAATCTTGTAGTAGTGTAATCTCCTACGCAATTTATCTTCTAGGTAGCGTAATCTCCTACGCAATGTAATCTATGTAATATAACTTCCTTCTCAGTGTAATTTACATAATGCAGTCTTATACTTAGTGTAATCTACGTAATGTAATCTCCTATGTTATGTAATCTAAGTAACTGCGACAATGTTTTGGAGGAAAAAGAAAAATGGAATATTTGAAGTTTGCATTTTATAATATTGAATATTTTATATTCTGTTATATTGGTTTTCTTTCGGACGAACGTTGATTATTATTATTATTATTATTATTATTATTATTATTATTATTATTATTATTATTATTATTATTAGGTCTTTCTTCTCTAGATCGAGAACGGGATATACTGTATATCAGGTCCACAATAATATTCAATGGTATTCTTGTTGATTTTTTGTAACTTTTATATAAAATCAACAAGAATACAATTGAACATTATTGTGGACCTGATATATTATTATTATTATTATTATTATTATTATTATTATTATTATTATTATTATTATTATTATTATTATTATTATCTTGAAGTTTATATCTTCAATATTTATTTCTCTTTCATAATAATAATAATAATAATAATAATAATAATAATAATAATAATAATAATAATAATAATAATAACAATTTATGTTATTATTATTATTATTATTATTATTATTATTATTATTATTATTATTATTATTATTATTATTATTATTATTATCTTGAAGTTTATATTTTCAATATTTGTTTCTCTTTCATAATAATAATAATAATAATAATAATAATAATAATAATAATAATAATAATAATAATTTATGTTATTATTATTATTATTATTATTATTATTATTATTATTATTATTATTATTATTATTATTATTATTATTATTATTATTAGCCAGGCAGAAACTCCTAGATTTAGAGGATTTGAACGCCGTAAACCCATAATAGGGAAGTAAGATAATAAAAAACCACTGGAACTTCTTTTGATGAAAAAAATAAAAACAAAGCAGCCATCTCTCTTAATAAATACCAGAATCTTATTCTGATTAATGGAATGGAAGGGAACACAGAGTTTAGATCACAGGCCAAGCGCTGGGACCTACGAGGTCATTCAGCGCTGAACGGAAAATTGGGAGTAAAAGGTTTGAAAGGTGTAACAGGAGGAAAACCTCAAAGCAGTCGCACTATGAATCAATCGTTAGGAGAGGGTGGATGGTAAGATGGAAGAAAGAGAATATGAACGGAGGTACAGTAAAAGGAACTAAAGGGGTTGCAGTTAGGGGCCGAAGGGACGCTGCAAAGTACCTTTAGTAATGCTTACAGTGCACCCCCCCGTGGGGTGCTCTGACGGCTCTAACCCCCCCTACGGGGATTTTGATTAATACACTAACAATTAATTTTATGGCAGGATTTGAAAAATATAAAGTAATTCCTGCGTATCCGTCAGAGGAATCTTTGGGTTTGCATAATTATTATCAATAGTTATTACGAATTATTATTGATATTTTTTATCAATGTGGTTCTGAGATTTCGCATAAACTTACTTTATAAAATGATATAATGAGTAATGTTATAAATAGATTTGAAAGACAGTAATTGTTATGAGAATGATATACCATGATTCCCCTATATTTGTAAAATGAATCTTACGGGTTTTCATAAGTTATTTCAATAACAAACAAATAAAAAATGCGCCGGAGTTTCTTCGGCGCAATTGAATTTTCTGTACAGTTGCTACAGCGTATAATCAAGGCCACCGAAAATCTTCCTGTGGTACAATGCTGTATGAGCCGCGACCCACGAAACTTTAACCACTGACTGGTGGTGGCCTATCCTAAATCGTTGCCAGAAGCAAGATTATGGCTAACTTTAATCTTAAACAAAATAAAAACTACTGAGGCTAGAAGGCTGCAATTTGGTATGTTTGATGATTGGAGGGTGGATGATCGACATACCATTTTGCAGCCCGCTAGCCTCAGTAGTTTTTAAGGTCTGAGGGCGGACAGAAAAAGTGCGGACATAAAAAAGTACGGACAGAATAAAATGCGTTCGGACAGACAACAGTTTTCTTTTGCAGAAAACTAAAAGGCTTTGTCATCTAGTCTGGGTAAAATAACACATCTCAATAATCGTTTCAATTATCTATAATAATAGAGTTTTATTCCTGCCGCAGAAACAGTGCACTAGTTATTTCAATAACAAATAACTTTTGTCATCTAGTTTGGGTAAAATTACCCACCTTGATTATCGTTTCCGTTATCTGGAATAATAAAGCTTTGTCTCTGCAGTAGAAACAATGCATTAGTTAGTCTTATATCAAAAAGGTTTTGCAATCAAGTTTGAGCAAAAATGATCGATCTCGATAATCATTAGAGTTATCTGAAATAACAAAATTTTACTTCTGTAGTAGAAGAGGCAGAAAGCATTGAACGGAAAAATAACGATAGATCTGAAAAAAAAACAAAGCTTTATTTCCGCACCAGTAGAAACAGTAAAAGATATTAAAAAAATACAAAAGAAAATGAGAAAATTACAGATGAAGGAGAAAGTATTGAACGGAAAAATAATGATAGATCTGAAAAAACAAAGCTTTATTTCCGCAGCAGGTGTAGTAGAAGATATTGATAAAAAACTAAAAAAAAAAAAAAAAAATTAATAAAACACGAAGCCTATTATAGGCACGTGGAGGTGAATGGTTTTAGAATTTGGTGCCAATAGCGATGGAGGTGAAGTTCGCAAAGGAATTTTTATAAACGTGTCCGGAGGCACGACGTCTGGGGAGGAGGGGAGTGAAAGAGGAGGGGGAGGGTAGAAGGGGGAAGGGAAGGGGAGGGGAGGGGAGGAAAGGGGGAGTTCTGATCATGAGTCCATGCAACGCTTTTAAACGGATTGTCTGAAATTTGGCAATTGTGGTATCCTTACTTTAACAAGATATAATTCTCGTAATTTAGTTTATCTTGCTTGGGTGATAAACAAGGAAATTACCGCTCTCTCTCTCTCTCTCTCTCTCTCTCTCTCTCTCTCTCTCTCTCTCTCTCTCTCTCTCTATATATATATATATATATATATATATATATACATACATATTTATATGTATATATATAAATGTGTGTTTATAT
Organism: Macrobrachium rosenbergii; assembly: GCF_040412425.1. Taxonomy (NCBI): domain Eukaryota; kingdom Metazoa; phylum Arthropoda; class Malacostraca; order Decapoda; family Palaemonidae; genus Macrobrachium; species Macrobrachium rosenbergii. The sequence goes on from NC_089794.1 coordinate 21,812,540, forward strand.
ACGTAGACATCAGATTACTTAGAAATCAGATTATTTCAGATTTCTCAATTACAGTCATTTTGGTGTGAATATACTGTGTCTTGAATATCAGTTACACACAGACACATGCACACATACATTTGTAACATCCGCATGTGCATGCATGCAATGCAGAGAAGCTACTAGCAACATCATTGAGAGAGAGAGAGAGAGAGAGAGAGAGAGAGAGAGAGAGAGAGAGAGATTGAGAGAGAGAGAGAGTGTAGAAAGTGGACACCAGCTTCTCTTCATCTTCTTCTTCTTCCTCTTCTTCTTCTCCTTCTTCTTCTTCTCTCTGCGTACTATGGCCGTCGGGATCAATACACGTCTCATTCAAGTATCTGACCTGACTTACTCAGCAGGACACTCTCGTGGCCTGACGGCTCCTGCCGGGGATTTCGACGGTGGAGCCCGGAGCTAATGGAGGAATGCGCCTTCTGCTCTCCTTTTTAAAATTTTTTTTTTTTCTGAGTTGTTTTGTGCATTTTTGTTCTTAATTTGCTCTCCATTTTATTTTCTTCTTTTTAGAATTGCTTTGTGGATTTTTTTCAATTTGCTCTCCTTTTTTTATTTCTGTTCTTTCTGGGTTTTGTGCATATTCTTTTATTTGCTCGCTTTTTATTCTTTTAAATTTCTGGGTCATTTTTTGAAATTTCTTTAAGGATATTCCGGTTATAGATGATTGTTTGTTGAAGGTGGGTTGTGGGTTGTTTGATGAAAATGAGTGGATTGTGGGGATGATGTATAGATAACACCAATATTGTGATAAAATGTTTAAATAATAATAATAATAATAATAATAATAATAATAATAATAATAATAATAATAATAATAATAATAATAATAATAATAACATGAGGAAATGCGTCAATAATAGTAATATTATGAGAATACGAGTATGTATAAATAAAAATAATTTCTTGATTAAATATATAGTTATCAATATTCTGATTAAATATATAATTGAGAAATAATTTTCTGATTGAATATATGTAAATAATATTCAAAATAAAGATATAAATAATATAAATATACTGATTAAGTAAAACATAGTATTATGATAATAATAATAATAATAATAATAATAATAATAATAATAATAATAATAATAATAATAATAATACAGGTATTTAAACATAATACTCACAAAAATACCTCGTCGTACACCTGCCGTCTTTTGCCTAAGGGATCGAGTAGAATTTCATTAGCTTTCTCGTAGCGAGCTATATTTTCTTTATGGTACGATGGGTAGTAATAATATAGCATTAAGTGTGTGTAGAGATATAGTAATATTATTATATATATATATATATATATATATATATATATATATATATATATATATATATATATGTATATATATATATATATATATATATATATATATATATATATATATATATATATATATATATAAAATATGCATTTATTTATAGGTATATATTAATACTTATATATATATATATACACACACACTATATATACATATATATATATATATATATATATATATATATATATATATATATATATATATAGACATATATATGAAAGTCCTCCAAATAGAAAGTCTTCCAAAAGGAAAGTCCTCCTAATGGAAAGTCCTTCATATGGAAAGTTCTCCAAGTGGAAAGCCCTTCATATGGAAAGTCCCCAAAATGGAAAGTCCTTCATATGGAAAGTCGTCGAAATGGAAAGGCCTTCATATGGAAAGTCCTTCAAATGGAAAGTTCTCCAAATGGAAAGTCCTCCAAATGGAAAGTCCTCCAAATGGAAAGTCCTTCATATGGAAAGTCCTCCAAATGGATAGTCCTCCAAATGGAAAGTCCTTCATATGGGAAGTCCTCCAAATGGAAGGTTCTTCATATGGAAAGTCCTCCAAATGGAAAATCCTCCGAATGGAAAGTCCTCCAAATGGAAAGTCCTCCGAATGGAAAGTCCTTCATATGGAAAGTCCTTCAAATGGAAAGTCCTTCATTCTCCACCAAACTTCGAAAACAGTTGTATAATTCGTTGCGATGCCCCGGTGATGGATCAGCAGCTAAACCCCCCCACTCCCCGCGCCCCCCAGCGTCCCTTCAGGAGGCTTCGTGGGCACAGCACTTGACGTGGCCCTTAGGAGGGCACTTGTAGAGGAAGTTTGTCCCTGTCAGCAGCTTTTTTTGGGGGGGGGGCGGGAGAAGGGTATAGGTCCCACAAAGGAAGTTGCTTGCTCCCATACATCAAAGGAAAGCTTTGCTGAACAATTTATCTCCTTCTCTCCTTGTCTCTTCTTCTTCTTCTTCTTCTTCTTCTTCTTCTTCTTCTTCTTCTTCTTCTTCTTCTTCTTCTTCTTCTTAGAGACACTCGAGAAGAAAAAGAAAAAGTTTATATATATTGATCCACACCGAGGAGGAGGAGGAGGAGGAGGAGGAGGAGGAAGAAGAAGAAGAAGAAGAAGAAGCATCTATTCGACGCTTTCTTGACCCAAATCCCCAATTAGAGGAAGGAAGCTTTTAACACGCAACAATCGGTCTATCTTTCTATCAGCGGTTATGCTTCGTGTATGTATATATATATATATACATATGCACACACACACACATATATATATATACACTAGCTTTAATAAGATTATTTACTATTATTGACAAAGTTATTCTAATTCAAAAATTGTTAAGCTAGTTAGCTAAAATGCAGAATTACAACAAAGCTGAATGTTTGTAAAAGATTTTATCACTAAATAAATAAGCGTTTTTTTTTTAACTATTCAAATACAATTCACTTATAAGTGCAATATTAACCCTTTTCTTCCCAGACGTATCAACGTACTCTTAATAAAGAAACAATATTGAACTACTACTACTACTACTGCTAATAATAATAATAATAATAATAATAATAATAATAATAATAATAATAATAATAATAATAATAATAAACAAGAAACAAATCTGTGGACATGCTTCGTTAACATTATCACAAACTTTGCATGTCAAACTTCATTAAAAGAAAGATTAACCCAATAAACATACCAGTCTCTCTCTCTCTCTCTCTCTCTCTCTCTCTCTCTCTCTCTCTCTCTCTCTCTCTCTTTCGCCACCTGTGCGCCCTCTCTCTTCTCTGTCTTATCTTTCTATCCTCACCCCCCCTCTCTCTCTCTCTCTCTCTCTCTATCATGAGTTCACCTTAAACTGACTTTGATAGAAGAGAGAGAGAGAGAGAGAGAGAGAGAGAGAGAGAGAGGGAGGGAGGGGGGAATGAAATGCACCAAAGCTTGCAGAATTGATTAGTAAATGTATTTCTGTTTCATCTCTCTCTCTCTCTCTCTCTCTGTCTCTCACTGTCCCCTAGGCATGTAGCGACGCCCATACCATTCCTTTTACGACAGCAATTACAAGCTCCCAACTGCTCCTCGTCATGTCAAGGCACTTAGGAAAATCATGCCAGTTTGTGACGATCCCTCCTTAATGTAACGTCCTCCCCTCATGCTACAGTAGGGTACCTCACATTCCTCCGCGTTCCTGTTGTTGCTGGGGTGAAACGCAGTCCTTTCAGGAGCCAACATCGCAAGCTGTCCCGCAGGGGGTTAGTTCCACCAGCGGACCTCAAGCGGTGCGCTTTAGCCATTACCTGGAGGTTCTTTGCGGCGTCCCCGAGGACCCTAAGCTGCAACCCCTTTTATTCCTTTGACCGTATTCTCTTTCCTCCATCTTACTTTCCTCAACCCTCTCCTAACAGTCGTTTCATAGTGCAACTGCTTTGAGGTTTTCCTCCTGTTACACCTTGCAAACCTTTGGCCTAAATTTTATATTTCATTCCATTTCCAAGGTGAATTTCAAGTAACCTGATTGCCCATAGATTGAGAGAAGCGAGTTGGTATCCAGTTATGGAGAAAAAATGTTTTTATTGGGAATCTTTATTGATTTTTACTTCCGAAAGAATCATACTTATTATAAGAAAACTTGTAAAATATTTTCCTGAAGATTAATAGTTCACCAAATTACATTGGCGTGTTTTTCAATTCCTGCAGCTGTTTATGCGAAAGTAGTTATGCCCTTTGTAAGGTATGTACGGGATTCATAGTAATATTATTTATTTTAATAATTATAAGCAACTCGGTAAAAGCTTGCATACCAAAGAAATATATCATTTTCTCTAAGTTGCTCTTATACAAATTATATTTTTGGAATCTACTGGTCACTTTTTACCAGATAAATATGTAATTGTAATCGTCACAATGACCTCTTAACTTCTCGAATTCTTCGCGCTATTTTGGATACGCTTGTCACCACAAAGCCTTGAGATCCAAGTGCAAGAAATATGAAGATATTATGATGTCTGGTAGCGGGAAACGAACCCGGGTCCCATAATCACAACGTTGTGATTATGGGACCCGGGTTCGTTCCCCGCTACCAGACATGATATTTCTTGTACTTGGATCTCCAGGCTTTAAAAAAAGCGCGAAGAATTCGAGAAGTTAAGAGGGCATTGTGGCTATTATAATTACGAATTATATTAGTTTTATTTTTATTTATGTAGATACACAAACAATCGATCACGATAATTACTAATTACAACTGAAAATACAAGTCAACCGATTATTTCGACAATTCTTAAAATCGACTGACCTAAAAGACAAACCAATTTGAATTCATTCAGGAAAAACATCCTGAGAGAGAGAGAGAGAGAGAGAGAGAGAGAGAGAGAGAGAGAGAGAGAGAGAGTTGCGAGACGTCATGTCGAATAAAACACGAGACAAGACCAATTCAGGCAGTTCTCAAACTTCACTTTGTAAGTTTGAAGTAGGTGTTAGCCAAAATTAACGCGCTTAAGCCCGGCGCTTTAAAATAAAAAAATGTCCCTTTAGAATTTTGATTTCTGCTCCGAGCTTCTGTGGTTACAATGCTCTGTTCTAAAATTGAAAGAAATAAACCGTTTTTTCCCCAGTTCATATAAGTCGTTTTATTGGGCACTTGAAAGCTTGAAAAAATGTAGAATAAAATTTTTACGTACAAGGCAAGGAAAATTGCATGGTTAGCCTAGTTTCAATTTTTACACACACACACACACACACACATTGAGTATATCTGAGATAGTTTTAAAATCAAAATGTAATTCTATTTGAATGGGAGATAATGTTTTATAGAACTTGAAACTGGTTGGGTAAATTTTGATATTGAATAAAAATATTGTAATTACTTTTGGACTAAATTGGTTACTGAAGTATGTAACGAATAAGTGATTTGAATATCATTCAAATAAAAGCTTGAAAAAAGTATATCAAAACAAATCCTCTATTTTAAAGGTCAGTTTCCATATCTTACTTAATCATTCTTTTATTTTAACATAATTTTTTTATAACTGAAGAAACATAGTTTGTAATAGTTTAAAAAAATTCACTAATATTTGTGAGCAAATTAAATTTCATTTCTTACACAAAATGAAATGAAATGAAATTGTTTGTGTACCAAAGTTTTAGACGTTACAAATTAAAAAAAAAAACAATATTTTCGGAGAACTGTTGACTTGTACTCAACATGTATATGGTATGTATGAGACAAGTTGATAACATGTTGATGGCATGTTGGCGACCTGTCGCACACATGTTTATGACATGTTGGCAACTAGTTGAACACATATTATGACATGTTGGCAACTTGTTGCACACACATTTATGACATGTTTTACTTATCCTTTACCAACACTTTCATGCAAGCGTCTCCCAATAGAAGTATCTCATCACTGCCAGTTACAGTCATCAAAAATGTCACATTGAAGAGCCAAAGGAAGACATAGAGACGAATAAGTATACTGTGGGATTGCGTGACGTCACATCGTGAATCATTCCACCTCGCGTGTATAGATGGCGTGGGCGATCATCCGATACAAAACAGGTACTTGAGAATTCATGGGGATACAGACATTACTATATGCGTTTCCTATCGTGTTGGTGAGTATTCTGAAGATATCTGACGATGCAAAATACATTACCGATAGAGTTTAAAATATGCATACGTTTGATAAATTGGAAGTAGGAAATGGAAGATTGGAAATGGAAGATGATGAAAGTGATACTGTGTGCAATATTGCAATGCCCTCAGGTTTTCTGTTGCTCGTGTTAATGTTACGTCGATATGAGAATACAGTCGTTCTGAATTCTGGAAAATTCGTATTTCATCGCCATCATGATGTAAGAACTCACTTCGAATGAACGATGCGAAATATAACGAATAAAATATTTTGGTGCGATGAAGGCTGTAACGTGAATAATAATAATAATAATAATAATAATAATAATAATAATAATAATAATAATAAACTTCTTATTTTAAGATTTTGCTTCTAAACAGGACTGCAGTGATAATGAATAGCTAAATAAGAAACACAAACAATGATAATAATAGTAAACTGACTTTCAGAACAATTCTTTGCTGATTAAGCTTTTCAGTAATAATCAGATACAGCAATAATTACTTTTCAATCTTGAGTTGTTTTCCTGACCCCCTTCGAACACTGCATTAAGGCTGACTCACATTATAACGTCACGTCACGTCAAAGTACGTGAGTATTTCTTACATGTAATCAAATGGACTTGTTCACACCACCACGTCACGTCACCATCAAGCACACGGTATCCACCGTCACATCACGACACGTTTGCTTGGAAAGAATGTTTTGACGTGAAGTGACGTGACGGTGACGTGATGGTATAATGTGAATCAGCCTTTATCAACCCCCCCAAAAAAAAAACTATCTTGGCATTGATAACACTGTATCAGAAAATAAACTCCATTAATTAAAAGAGCTTGTATCAAATATGTGAATTGATTTCGTAAGAGCAGCAATATCAATATACCCCAAGAATTCCTGAAGTCCTCTCGCGTCATGAAAATTGATCAGATTATCGGTTTAAAGTACCAGCGAGAGACCAGAGTTCGATCCCACGGAGGGGGTGGGAAGCCAGATGGTTGTGACACTATCAACTTAAGCACTGAAAGCCTTGAATTCTGAAAGAGGAATGGACTGATTCTTTTCTCCAGGTGGGTTTGAACCCATGCTGGTTAGATGGCTAAAATATACATATTTAGGGACTTGAATATTCAGGATTATGAGGAATAATATTTACAAAGGAAGTCATGATTAAATAAAGCTGACAATGGCGGTAATTCTCTCTCTCTCTCTCTCTCTCTCTCTCTCTCTCTCTCTCTCTCTCTCTCTCTCTCTCTCTCTCTCTTACCTTTTTGTGTTAAACAAACCAGGTAATTTAGAATAGCATCCCATCGCTAAACATTATTGCTTTTCATTAGCAATATGAAGCTACCTGAAAAAATTTCTTTCTTTCTTTCTTCGTAATTTTCGTAAGTCGTTGCTAGATAATGTTGTTTTTCATTTGCAAGAAAAAAAGGTAAAATCTCTCTCTCTCTCTCTCTCTCTCTCTCTCTCTCTCTCTCTGTGTGTGTGTGTGTTTTAACGATAAGAAAAAATTTGGAATCATAACTTTCTGAATCCAATACTAAATAACGTTGGTTTTCATTTACGAGAAAAAATGAGAAAATCTCTCT
>NC_089794.1:21827602-21845102 GCF_040412425.1 Macrobrachium rosenbergii
CGGGACATGTTGTGGACTTGCTCTGTACGTTACGGGACATGTTAAGGGCTTGTCCTGTTGTTCTGTACGTTACGGGACATGTTGTGGAATTGTTCTGTACGGCATGGGACATGTTGTGGAATTGTTCTGTACATTACGGGACATGTTGTGGAATTGTTCTGTGCGTTACGACTGGTTCCTCTCAACTTCCAGCTGTGACTGACGGGCAGCGATTTTGGCAAGGCACTAGCTGGCATACTGCTGGTTTAGCCTAAACCAACCAGGTACACTAACAGGATGCCACCTTCGAGTCCAGAGGTCCATATTAGGGCTCTGAGTACTCTCAACTTCTTGGTCCTACTGACGGGCAGCGATTTTGGCTGGACACCACCTGGCATGAGGCCAGCTTATCCTAAACCAACCAGGTACACAGACAGGATATCACCCTCCATGTTGGAATTGTGGCCGAAACAGTTCTAACAGCCTCGAGTCCAGAGGTCCATAATAGGCTTCTGAGCCCTCTTTACCTCTTGCCCTACTGACGGGCAGCGATTTTGGTAGGATGCTAGCTGGCATAAGGCCAATTTAACCTAAACCAAACGGATACATGGGGAGGATAGGCCTACCACCTTCCATCTTTGGCGAAAAGGGACGAGAGAAGTCGTTACAAGAGAACTAACTCCATTCCTTTCTACATGTTTTCTCCCAGTTATAGGGCCTCATCCCCCCAAAGAAGAATAAATTCCCACACCTGAACGACTACAGAAGAAACTGTCCTCATCAAAACGCGTCAAAGAAAAATAAATGAACCTTTAATTTTGCATCGCGACATGCCACTGTCTTCGCCCCAACTCCTCGGAGACATCGTCCAGAAGGCTCCGACTTAATACGACTCATGGAAAACTGTGGCAGGCCGCAGCGGAATTTGCATAATTCCCCCTTCTGTAGTCATGGGAACCGGCGCTGAAAACATCGCATGTGAAAATTGGATGTTTAAAAGGCCGGATGTGCCAAATGAATGTGACTGTCGCCACGAATCGGGAATAAATAAGGGGAAAATACAATGTGCTGCTAATGACTCTCTCTCTCTCTCTCTCTCTCTCTCTCTCTCTCTCTCTCTCTCTGCGTTGTGCAACGTTAGAGGTAGTGCCTGGGTTCGATCCCCAGGTGAAGTACAGGGATTCAGCAACTTTTTTTTCTTCTTCTTCTTCTCAGCTGAATCTATAGTTGGGGTCGCTGTTTTCAATGAACCTCCTCCAGCTGTTTCTATCTTGAAGGGCTCAGTAGGGATTCAGGCACTTCTTATCAGCTTAATCTCTAGTCGGGGTCGCTGTTTTAATGAACCTCCTCCAACTGGTTCCATCTTGGAAGGTTCGTTTCACAATTGGTTTTGGCTTATGTTCAAATTTCCATTACACCATGTTAACCTAAACAATGATATAGGTAAAAGAGCACTTGGTTGACTATGGTGAGTCGCAGACAAGGAAAGGCATGGGGCTAGCAGTCTCATCCCAGAATGTTCGGGCATAGCAATGCGTCAGGCACACAGCTGGTTTTCCGGTCAGTGAAATCATAAGTATTTAGTCTGGTCACTATTTGGCTGGGTAACCACCAACTGAATGCCAGGCGCCCTCGGTGCATAAGCCCCTCAACATTAGTTGGGCAGGGCGTTGGGCCAGCAACCTCATCCCAAGAAAATGATTTTATTTCATGATTCTATTTCCGTATTAACGACGGCTCCTGTAGCCTTTTTGAAGGTAGATTGTGTATGCGTATGAACTGACTAATGTGATTGGTTTTCTGGTCGTGAGTTCATCCGCTACTTAGCGACAAAAGCGTGAATTTGCCGCTGATCAATGAAACGACACGAAGGGTACGTAATATTGATAAACTTTAAAAAGTTACAGAAAACTGTGTCGATAGATTTCCGATCTCGTCTAGACATCGACGGCCTTATGGACTGAATCATAAGTAACACCTGATATAATAGGAGGTAGTATTGGCAGTGCAAACGTCCCAGTTAGGCCAAGGTATGCTGTTCTGAAAAACGCTTCTCTTTGACAATAAAACTCAGAAAACTAAATGGAAAAATCTACATTGTTCCTGTGGGAAGGAAATGGACAATCAGAGTGGGCAGAAAGCGCCCTCCCTGGGGTACCGGTGGCATTTGAAAAGACACAAACTATTAGAATGACAATTACCTTTGCTAATAAAACTCAGATCACTGAAAGGGGGAAAAAATCTAGATTATCCCTAGAGAGTACCAGAAAATCAGCGTGGGCAGTGAGCGCCCTCCTTGGGGTACCGGTGGAATTTGAAACGTCACAAACTTTTCAAGCAGCCGGTCTTGGTTGTAGCAAAAGAAAATGAAAAGGGCCAAAGGATCAAAGAACAGGTTCAACACCCGATGGAAACTACAGAGAGCTACAGAAAGCTATAGAAAGCTGTAGAAAGCTGTAGATCCTCTGGTGAAAGTTCGTCTCTACCTAAGCGAGGCTTTCAGTGGCCCTGCAAAACGCTCCAACCAGCCAGGTTCCAATATTAAAGAGAGGACTATAATATGTCATATATATCTTGAATGTTACCGCCTATTGATGTCAGAAAATATACAGAATGGAAACCCCTCTGACTGTCTTTCAAAAACGTCAAACCAAATGCTACAGATTTATCGTAATTTTCTGACTATATTCAAATTGTCCGTAATATTATTTGTTGCCAAAAAACAATTCGGATCATAATTCATGATTAGGAAGACCCAGGCAGATACTTATAAAAGGACTGTTGACACAATTCCTTGTTTTCAAAAGACGAGAGGCAATAACGTACAAATCCACTCTTCTTAAAACTGATTTGCAAGTGATATGGTAATTATTTTGATCAAGATTCTTTTTTTTAAGACAATAGCAGTAATGTACACATCCACTCTTCTTAAATAAGTTTTCAAGAGGAGTGGCAATTATTTTTATCAAAAAAATTTTTCTTCAAAAGACAATAGCAATAATGTACATATCCACTCTTCTTAACATTAATTTTCAAGGGAAATGTTAACTGTTTTCATAAAAAATTCCTCTATTTCAAAAGACAATAGCAATAACGTACCTATCCACTCTTCTTAAAACTGATATGCAAGTGAAGTGGCATTTGTTTTTCTCTATTTTTCCTTCCCCTTTGACTCCTCCTACGCAACTTCCTTCTCGATTACAATGTCTCCTGGAATATCGCCTCTGTCGAGACAACTCCCACACAACTCCAGAGCTCCCGGCAGTTATTCGTACCTAGTTTCATGAGAGAGGTCAAGCCTCGGCGTTAAAACCGACAGATTATTCTGCCTGACAGACGACGACGAGCGTTCTCGCAGGAGCGAGGGGTGCAGCTCAGTGGCCTTTTATGGAGATCAAGTTGCCGCGTCCTTTTCATAAACTAATTTTTGTCTATTGCTTTTGATGGAGGAATTCGGCATCTGTCTTCAGGGACGGCGTTTCTTCATCAGCCTTTGAAGAGTTTAGTAAGAATGTTATCAAACGCTATCTGAGAACATTTTATTCCAAGAGAATTTTTAGTCTCTCTCTCTCTCTCTCTCTCTCTCTCTCTCTCTCTCTCTCTCTCTCTCTCTCTCTCTCTCTCTCTCTCTCTCTCTGTTTATATATATATATATATATATATGTGTGTGTGTGTGTGTGTGTGTGTGAGGGAGAGAGAGAGAAAGATATAAGATCCTCAATAAAATGAATAGTGTATTGAAAATATATATGTACAAAGCTTATAGCTTTCTTCAACTGCTATCGACTTTATTGATCAAGTCCACAGCAGTTGGACGAAAGCTGTAAGTAAGCTTTGTACATTTATATCTTTAATACACTACATTTTGTGAGAAGAATTTCATTGTGGATCTTACCTCACAATTCTGAGAAGTACTACATAGTACTTATATATATATATATATATATATATATATATATATATATATATATATATATATATATATATATATATATAGACAGATAGATAGATAGTACAGTGAAGACGATACTGAGCATTTTTTCTTTATAAAGACTTACGTAGTATAAAGCCCGGCTATCATTCATCCCCCTGAAACCAAACCATATTAATTTTCTGAAAACTGGCTTGCGCATTCAAAAGGGTTTCGTTCTTCCAATATTGGAACAATCACCATTTTTATCTCTTGAAGTTAATTGAAGGTTTTATCTTTTCCTGGACATCCATCAACAAACTGGTAGCTGCTAATATGACGCAGGCTTCCCGGATTGGTAGCTTTTCGAAAGCATTTCAATTGCCAATGAAGCTTTTTGTTATTTTAATTTCCTGTAAAAGAAAACTAACGTACCGGCTTTGTCTGTCCGTCCGCACTTTTCCTGTCCGCCCTCAGATCTTAAAAACTACTGGGGCTAGAGGGCTGCAAATTGGTATGTTGATCATCCACCCTCCGATCATCAAACATACCAAATTGCAGCCCCCTAGCCTCAGTAGTTTTTATTTTATTTCAGGTTAAAGTTAGCCATGATCGTACGTCTGGCACCGCTATATGTCGTGGCTGAAAGTTTCATGGGCCGCGGCTGAGAGCTTCATAGGTCGTGGCTGAGTATTTCACACAGCATTATAAGATATACAGAAAACTCGATTTTTCACTTGTTGAGTCTTGTGTCAGCCCTCTAGCCTCAGTAGTTTTTATTTTATTTATGGTTAAAGTTAGCCATGATCGTACGTCTGGCACTGCTATATGTGCCAACAACACAGGCCACCACCGAGCCTCAGCTGAAAGCTTCATGGGCGGCGGCTGAGAGTTTCATGTGTCGCTGCTGAGTATTTCATACAGCATTATACGCTATTCAGAAAACTCGGTTGCGTATTTTTTACTTGTTAAGTCTTGCGTCAAGGAAATGCTGAAGTCAGCATTTATCACGCTCCAAATATTGCTGATAACTAATACTGGATTTACAAATACAAGCAAAAGCACAAGCACGCACAAACAGTGCTTGCAGTGAGAAAATCCCTTCTACTTTTTGATTGGAAACCTAAATGAATAGACCGATACGGAAAAGCGCCAATGACCACGCCATTTGGGACGTCAGATTGCGTAAGCAAATCAATCAGAGAGTACAAAGGAAGGATTTGAAATAAAAAAAAAAATACTGGCATCCTACGCAAAATGATTTTAGCTTTTCTCTCCCCTTCTCACGTACTGAGAGAGAGAGAGAGAGAGAGAGAGAGAGAGAGAGAGAGAGAGAGAGAGAGAGAGAGAGGGGAAACCACACCATGGGGATTATCTAGGATTTGTCAAGGGGATTTTGAGTACCCTGTCTACCTTTTATTTTCCATCTCAGTCGCGTCCTGGCTTTTGAAAAGTGATAAGGAAAATAAATATTTAGTATTGAGGTGACGACAGGTATGAAAAAGATAACTGATAGTTTCTACAGTGTTGGACGGGGGCAGAATAAAAAATCAGTGAGTTTCTGAGGTGTTGGAAGGTGGCAGAATGTAAATCGCTGAGTCTGTGAAGTCTTGGTAGGTGGCAGAATAAAAATAACTGAGTTTATGAAGTGTTGGGAGGTGGCAGAATAAAAATAAGTGGGTTTCTGAGATGTTGGAAGGTGGCAGAATAAAAATAACTGAGTTTATGAAGTGCTGGAAGGCGGCAGAATAAAAATAACTGAGTTTCTAAATTGTTGGAAGATGGCAGAATAAATATCCCTGAGTTTCTGAAGTGCTGGAAGGTGGCAGAATAAAAATCAGCGAGTTTCTGAAGTGTTGGAAGGTGGCAGAATAAAAATAAGTGAGTTTCTGAAGTGTTGGAAGGTGGCAGAATAAAAATAAGTGAGTTTCTGAAGTGTTGGAAGGTGGCAGAATGAAAAATAAGTGAGTTTCTGAAGTGTTGGAAGGTGGCAGAATAAAAATAAGTGAGTTTCTGAAGTGTTGGAAGGTGGCAGAATAAAAATAAGTGAGTTTCTGAAGTGTTGGAAGGTGGAAGAATAAAAATAACTGAGTTTATGAAGTGCTGGAAGGCGGCAGAATAAAAATAACTGAGTTTCTAAATTGTTGGAAGATGGCAGAATAAATATCCCTGAGTTTCTGAAGTGCTGGAAGGTGGCAAAATAAAAATCAGCGAGTTTCTGAAGTGTTGGAAGGTGGCAGAATAAAAATCAGCGAGTTTCTGAAGTGTTGGAAGGTGGCAGAATAAAAATAAGTGAGTTTCTGAGGTGTTGGAAGGTGGAAGAATAAAAATAACTGAGTTTCTAAATTGTTGGAAGATGGCAGAATAAATATCATTGAGTTTCTGAAGTGTTGGAAGGTGGCAGAATAAAAATCAGCGAGTTTCTGAAGTGTTGGAAGGTGGCAGAATAAAAATCAGCGAGTTTCTGAAGTGTTGGAAGGTGGCAGAATAAAAATAAGTGAGTTTCTGAGGTGTTGGAAGGTGGAAGAATAAAAATAACTGAGTTTCTAAATTGTTGGAAGATGGCAGAATAAATATCATTGAGTTTCTGAAGTGCTGGAAGGTGGCAGAATAAAAATCAGCGAGTTTCTGAAGTGTTGGAAGGTGGCAGAATAAAAATCAGCGAGTTTCTGAAGTGTTGGAAGGTGGCAGAATAAAAATAAGTGAGTTTCTGAAGTGTTGGAAGGTGGCAGAATAAAAATAAGTGAGTTTCTGAGGTGTTGGAAGGTGGAAGAATAAAAATAACTGAGTTTCTAAATTGTTGGAAGATGGCAGAATAAATATCATTGAGTTTCTGAAGTGTTGGAAGGTGGAAGAATAAATATCACTGAGTTTCTAAATAGTTGGAAGGTGGCAGAATAAAAATCACTGAGTTTCTGATGTGTTGGAAGGTGGCAGAATAAATATCACCAATAAAGCAAAACCCAAGAAAAAAGTCTTATAAATGTGTGAGCAAAAAGGGAATATGTAAGGAAAAGTAACTGTTCTGGAGAAAGTTGCAGAGAGAAAGGATAGCTAATGTTTCTTCTCTCTCTCTCTCTCTCTCTCTCTCTCTCTCTCTCTCTCTCTCTCTCTCTCTCTCTCTCCCCATGGAAAAAATTACAGAGACAAAGGAAAGCTAGTGTTTCCTTTCTCTCTCTCTCTCTCTCTCTCTGGGAAAAAATACATAGAAAACGGAAAGCCAATGCTCTCTCTCTCTCTCTCTCTCTCTCTCTCTCTCTCTCTCTCTCTCTCTCTCTGGAGAAAATTACAGAGACAAAGGAGAGTTAATATCTATCTCTCTCTCTCTCTCTCTCTCTCTCTCTCTCTCTCTCTCTCTCTCTCTCTCTCTCTCTCTCTCTCTCTCAGTACAGAAAAAACGGAATACAAATCCTGAAATCAACCCCTCTGAAGGATACCACTGCCAGGGTATCCTGACGCCAGCCGAAGGATTTATCGATTGCCCAGGAACAACAAACAGTCCTCCTACGTCGTTAGGCATGTGAGCAGAAGAACAACAGGATGATGATGATGACGATGTTGATGGTGAAAGATTGATGATAGTGAAGGATAGTTGACAGTGAAGGATGGATGATAGTGTTGATGATGAAGTTACCTTAAGGAGAAGTGTGTCCGATTTAATTAGGTTTTTTAATTATTTGGTGTTATAGGGTTTATTTCATTCGAGAGAAGCATTGTTGCTATTGCAAGTGTGGGTGTGTTTGTTTGTGACATATGGATGCATGCATAATATATATATATATATATATATATATATATATATATATATATATATATATATATATATATATATATATATATATATATATATATATATATATATATATATATATATATATATATATATTTATTTATATATATATATATATATATATATATATATATATATATATATACATATATATACATATATATATATATATATATATATATATATATATATATATATATATATATATATATATATATATATATATATATAATCTATACACACACATATATATGTGTGTGTGCATGGGCATGTACATATGTATACATATATACATATACACGTACATACACATAAAATCCTAAATCGCTGCCATTATAAAAAAAAATCCTCTATTTCAGAACCAGCAATAAGAACGCCCACCAGACGCATTTCATCCATGGGCGTCTGTTGTTCCCCTTAAATACTATTGCCTTCATTAGAGCCGAATCCCGCCCAGCAACGCGGGCGCTAATAGTCACCTCGCATGCGTGCGCTCATTATCCCGATATTCAACGAAGGGCGCCGCCCTCCGTATCATCAGCAGGGGGACGCCGGAATCAGTGTTCGGTGCCTTGGCAGCCGGGGGAAGGCTTCCAATGGAATTCTGGCGGGAGTGGAGGAATGCAGTTTGAATGACTTCATGTCCATTATTACCCTAAAACAACTTACACTTGTGTTTTAAATCATCCATTTATATTTGTGTCTGCCTACCTATCTGTTTGTCAATTTAACTTTGTTTTTCTAATAATTGATCTCTTCTTTCTGTATTTCCTATCGTCAGCTGTGACTTCTTTCATAAGAACACCGTATTCTTTGGAAGCTTGAAAATCAAGGCAGTTGCCCCTGTGGGCTTGAATCGTGTAAATTGGGCGTTATCTCTGACCTGTAGACTTTGACCTATAAAGATCTATAATAAAAATAAATTTTGGAAACACCTGTAGACTTTGGCCTATAAAAATCTATAATAAAAAATATCTTGGGAACATCTGTAGACTTTGACTTATAATAATCTATAATAAAAATTAATTTTGCGAACGCCTGTAGACTTTGTCCTATAAAAATCTATAATAAAAAATATTTTGGAAACACCTGTAGACCTTGACCTATAAAAATCTATAATGAAAAAAAATTGGGAACACCTGTAGACCCTGACCTATGAAAATCTATTATAAAAATAAATTTTGGGAACACCTGGAGACTTTGACCTATAAAAATCTGTAATGAAAATAAATTTTGGGAACACCTGTAAACTTTGACCTATAAAAATCTATAATAAAAATAAATTTTGGGAACAACTGCAGACTTTGACCTATAAAAATCTCCGATAAAAAATATTTTGGGAACACCTGTGGACTTTGAACTATAAAAATCTATAATAAAAAATGTCTTGGGAACACCTGTAGATTTTGACGTACAATAATCTATAATAAAAAAAAAATTTGGGAACACCTGTATGAGTCTTTGCTAATTATTACCTTGTGATAACGATAAAGAATTAGCCCTGATAAAGAAACAGTTTTATATATAAGAACAAGATTCATTTTAAAGTTATATATATATATATATATATATATATATATATATATATATATATATATATATATATATATATATATATATATATATATATATATATATATATATATATATAAAGAATCTTATTATTTCGAAATGAATATCAGTCATGCTTATTTCAAAAATGTTTTATGATTTCCAGTCCAAGAAGAATTAACAGAGCGCGTATCATATTCAAATTGCGCTGTCAACAGTCTTCAGTGTACCATTTCAATTATCTTGGAAAAATTCTCAGAAATTTGTTTCTCCGCCAAAGGAAGCTTACAATCCCAGTGTGATGAAACTGTTTATTAACCTCATATTGTCAGGGGTCTTCGCAATGCTTCATAGAGCATTTCATATCATGAAGTGACATGGATCTCCCGTGCAGACTTACTGACACAGGTGGTGAGTTTATTTCTGCACCTTTCTCTTCCGCTTGCAATCACACACACGCACACACACACACAAACACTCGCAAATTCATTAAGCACATGGTATAGTTCGCACGCAAACAAAGAATATGGTCTCTTTCTCCGTTGCTCGCACGCACACACACACACACACACACACACACATACACACGCACAAAAGCACAAATTCATTAAGCACGCGGAATTCTTCGCACGCAGAGATAAAGAATGGTCTCTCTGGCCACGTCGAAGGAGGGACATTTACCCAAGAATACGAAGAATATAAAGAGTCATCTCCTTCTACCCACGAAGCGAGAAAGAAGACGAGAGTAATATCCACTGTTCTTTTTTCATCTACAGCAGGACAGATATTCCTGATATTCCTATATTTTCGAAATGCTTTTCCACGTTCGCCATTGCTGTTTCGTGGTCATAAGAATATCCCTTTTTTAGTTTTCTGTAAAAGAAAACTATTGAGCAGGCTTTGTTTGTCCGTTCGCTCTTTTGTCTGTCCGCCCTCAGATCTTAAAAACTACTGAGGCTAGAGGGCTGCAAATTGGTGTATTGATCATCCACCCCCCAAGTCATGAAGCATACCAAATTATAGCCCTCTAACTTCAATAGTTTTTATTTCATGTAAGGTTTAAAGTTAGCCATAATCGTGCTTATGGCAACGATATAGGGTAGGCCACCACCGGGCAGTGGTTAAGTGTCATGGGCCGCGGCTCATGCAGCATTATACCGAGACCACCGAAAGATAGATCTGTTTTCAGTGGCCTTCATTATACGCTGTACAGAAAAGTCGATTGCGCCGAAGAAACTTCGGCGCACATTTTACTTGTCTCATCCAGCGTCGTATATATCGTAGCCGCGAGGAAATATTGCCCCAGATAATATTCTGAGAACGAATATTCCCGAGGGAATATTCATACCGTGATAATATTACCTTTTCCTCTTATTGTATGTATGTATATATGTATGTATGTATGTATGTGTGTATGTATGTATGTATGTATATATATATAATGTTTGTACATTTATGTACATATATATATATATACATATGTGTGTATATATACATACATATATATATATACATGTATGTGTGTATGTATATCTATATACATTATATATATATGTATATAGATATACATACACACATATGTATATACAGTATATATATATATATATATATATATATATATATATATATATATATATATATATATATATATATATATATATATATATATATGTAAGTATGTATGTATTAGCATAATTTGGGGATAGCAAAGGAAAGTGTTCATATTCCAGATCATTAAACATTATTATTATTATTATTATTATTATTATTATTATTATTATTATTATTATTATTATTATTATTATTATTATTATTTTATTTTATGCACTGGTACACCCACACCATCATAAAAAACAAAAAGTACCATAACAGATAATTGAGACGCAAAGTCCAGTCCCTGGGACGTTACGTACCGACTCTTGGACCCACGAACCTTCACTCTGCACAACTAAACAAAGGCCAGTGGCGAGAGAAATTGACCCTGGGCTGGACTGTTACACACAGAAAAATAAATATACTGACGCATTACATTCTACTTCATAGATATTGTTATAGCTGTTATGAAAGGCGAGCTTTTGTTTCAATTGTATTTTCTTGAGAGAGAGAGAGAGAGAGAGAGAGAGAGAGAGAGAGAGAGAGAGAGAGAGAGAGAGAGAGAGTGAGAGAGAATTTGTTTTCTGTGTATTTTCTTTAATCACCGAGAGAGAGAGAGAGAGAGAGAGAGAGAGAGAGAGAGAGAGAGAGAGAGAGAGAGAGAGAGAGAGAGAACTTGTTTTCAGTGTATTTTCTTTAATCAAAGAGAGAGAGAGAGAGAGAGAGAGAGAGAGAGAGAGAGAGAGAGAGAGAGAGAGAGAGAGAGAGAGAGAGAGAGAACTTGTTTTCAGTGTATTTTCTTTAATCACCGAAAGAGAGAGAGAGAGAGAGAGAGAGAGAGCATTTTGTTTCCAGTGTATTTTCTTTAATGACCTTGAGAGAGAGAGAGAGAGAGAGAGAGAGAGAGAGAGAGAGAGAGAGAGAGAGAGAGAGCCTGCTGCTTGACTTGCTAATGTGAGGCAGTTCTTGTGGCATTTACTTGAATATTGGGCATTACTGCTTATCTCGCTGCTTCACACCTCCGGCCAGGGATGATGATTGCCCGAAAAGAGGGCTCTTGACCTACTTTGTCCAACTTTGACTTACTTTGACCCACTTTAACCCACTTTCACCCACTCTGACCTACCTTGATCCACTTTAACCTACTATGACCCACTCTGACCTACCTTGACCTTCTTTGACCTACCTTGACCAGATTTGACCTACCTTGACCCACTTTGACCTACTCTGATTAACTTTGAACTACTTTGACCCACTATGACCTACTTTGACCTACGTTGACCAACTTTGACCCACTGTGTTCTACTTGGAACTATTTGGACCTACTTTGACCTGCTCTGACCCAATTTGACCTGCATTGACCTACTTTGACCCACTTTGACCCACTTCGATCCACTCTTACCTACTTTGGCCATCATTTAATTCAGAGGACTAGAACGAACGCAACTAATTTTGGCTATTTACAGCAAAATGTTAATTAAGATTGGTAATTTTATTAGTTTTTTTACGTGTTTTAATCAATGTGTCTTCTCTTGGTAGCTAAGTGGATAAAGTCACTTTAGTCAATGGTAAAACCAAAAGGCATGTTTGAATCAAGGGTGTGAATTCGATTTTTAAAGGTTATTTTTCGCTTAGTGTTTGAGGTTCCCTATGTACAGTATGTATATGTATATATATATATATATATATATATATATATATATATATATATATATATATATATATATATATATATATATATATATATATATAAATGTATATGTATATATATATATATATATGTGTGTGTGTATGTGTGTGTGTGCGTATGTGTGTGTATGTGTGTGTGTAGATAGATAGATATCTAAGTACCCACAAGTTATTTTGCAGAATAAAATTGAATCTCCTTCTCTCTCTCTCTCTCTCTCTCTCTCTCTCTCAGAAGTATCTCTCTCTCTCTCTCTCTCTCTCTCTCTCTCTCTCTCTCTCAAAGTACCTTTCTCTGGCTCTCTTGAAGCATTGATTTGAATCTGTCTGTATTTATGTCTGTCTATTGCTGCCTTTCTTTCAGGCTGTCAGTCTCTCTCTCTCTCTCTCTCTCTCTCTCTCTCTCTCTCTCTCTCTCTCTCTCTCTCTCGAAAGAAGTGTGGAAAAGTTAGCATCGCTGCTACTTTTCACAGAGAACTTTCCACTCGCCTCCTGGAGGCCTCTCCGGAAGGCGCTTCTGATTGGAGGCTTTTCTGTGATTGGTTGACTTCTTGGGGGGTGGGGGAAGGGGCAGAAATGGCGGGGGAAACGCCCCCTTTCCAGGGATTTCTTCGGATTCCGTTCGAGCGAGAATGTTTGTGGGGGTGAGGGATTTCAAGTGGGAATTTCTGACTCTACAAATTCCAGATTCCAGATCCATTCTGTCCTCGAGAAAGCAGAGAGAAAGCTCTGTGTAAAGATTCCAGCTAAAGAAAGCTAAAACCTTATTTAGAATGACTGTTAGATATAAAAGAAAAACCAACATAAAACAAGTAAAAAATGCGCCGAAGTTTCTTCGGCACAATCTAGTTTTCGGTGCAGCATTATATATGCTGTATGAAACTCTCAGCCGCGGCACATGAAAGTCTTAGCCGAGGCCCAAGAAACTTTCACCCACTGCTCGGTGGTGGCATGTGTTGCTGGCACCAATAGCAGTGCCAGACGCGTGACCATGGCTAACTTTAGCCTCAAATAAAATAAAAACTACTGAGGCTAGATGGCTGCAATTTGGTATGTTTGATGATTGGAGGGTGGATGATCAACATCCCAATTTGCAGCCCTCTAGCCTCAGTAGTTTTTAAGATCTGAGGGAGGACAGAAAAAGTGTGGACAGAAAAAGTTCGGACGGACAAACAAATAGCCATCTCAACAGTTGTTTTCTTTCACAGACAACTGAAAAGTGAAATTTCATCCACACGAGAATCGCTTTCAACTGTCGAAACCGGCCCTTCCATTAAGTAATTCAATCAAATTAGCGGTGTATTATGTATTTCAAGCGGAAATGAGGCAATTATCATTAACAGCATTATATATTCATGTTGCAGATTTGAATAATGAAGACATTAGCATAACGGGAGAGTGAGTTGAACTGGTTATCAGAGAAATGTGGTTTAGCAAATTATCCCGGAAATATTTATGTATACATACATCGAGGGTCTTTTAGAATGAGCAGACTGGGGATGAGTAAGATTTTACGATTCATTTTCGACTTTATGATAGAACTGAGAGAGAGAGGGGGGGAGAGAGAGAGAGAGAGGGGGAGAGAGAGAGAGGAATAGAAATGAGAAAAAGATTGACTCATCTTTCTCTCCGTAGGACGTTCCATATAACTTCCAAGATATAAACTTACAGGATGATATTGCGTGATTCTTCAGGGGCTATGGTTTGGCCGTTATGGTCGGGGAATGGAGTTGTGGGTTGAAGTCGACCTTAATATCATTCTGATGGGTTGAAAACCGAGTTTACATTCTAATGAATGCCTAAGATATTTTCTCTGCTTTTATCTTTTATTTGCGTATTTATCTATTTTATTTTTCTAGCAGTTGATAGATGAAATTTAAGAAACATTGATAAGAGGGGGAAATGATATTCACATAAACCCACACAATATATATATATATATATATATATATATATATATATATATATATATATATATATATATATATATATATATATGTATATGTATGTATGTATGTATGTAGTATGTATGTATGTATGTGAGGGCACGCATACCAGTGCTTGCTTAAGTTAGACCAATTCTTCTCAATATCGTCTCAAAGCTAAAATGTGCACCAGGAATTGATAGCTAGCATCAATACGTTTATCAATAATCCGAGTTTTTTCTATGAACAGTGACTATTAGGAGATAGGAGAATCCATACGCAGCGCATGCGCACGAACATAAAGCAATAACAAGGATCTTGCATCGAATAAGCCAATTGGAAGGAGGATTATTTCAAGTATACCTTCAATACTTTATAGGATGTTGTGAAGGTGCCATTACATATTCATTTTGTGGGTAAAAAACTTCCCATTGACTATCCATATTCTGGGCAATAGACTTCCCATTAAGTATCCATACTGTGGTCAATAGACTTCCCATTAAGAATCCATATTGTGGGCAATAAACTCCCCATCATGTATACATATTGCGGGCAATAGACTTCCCATTAAGAATCCATATTGTGGGCAATAAACTTCCCATTAAGTATCCATATTGTGGGTAATAAAATTCCCATTAAGTATCCATATTGGGGGCAATAAACTTGCCATTAACTATCCATATTGTGGGCAATAAACTTGCCATTAACTATCCATATTGTGGGCAATAAACTTCCCATTAAGTATCCATATTGTGGGTAATAAAATTCCCATTAAGTATCAATATCGTGGTCAATAAACTTGCCATTAAGTATCCATATTGTGGGTAATAAACTTCCCATTAACTATCCATATTGTGGTGATAAACTTTCCATTACCTATCCATGTTGTGGGCAATAAACTTCCCATTAAATATCCATAATGTGGGCGATAAATTTCCCATTAACTATCCATATCGTGGGTAATAAATTTCCCTTTAACTATCCACATTGTGGGCAATAAACTTCCCATTAACTATCCATATTGTGGACAACAAACTTCCCATTAACTAACCATATTGTAGGCAATAAACTTCCCATTAAGTATCAATAATTATGGGCAATAAACTTTCCATTAAGTATCCATATTGTGGGTAATAAACTTCCCATTAAATATTCATTTTGCGGGTAATAATCTTCCCATTAAACATTAATTTTGTGGGAAATAAACTTCCCATTAACCATCCATATTGTGGGAAATAAACTTCCCACTAACTATCCGTATTTTGGGCAATAACCTCCCACAGCAACTCTCATTTCCGAGAGCTTAAGAAGACGATGTAAGTCCAATATCATCAATAATTGCCTAAGTTAGGCAAGGTCGCATGCACTTGATGATGGAAAATAACAGCTTTTTACCCAAGTATCGACGAAAGAAGAGGAAGAAGAAGAAGAAGAAGAAGAAGAAGAAGAAGAAGAAGAAGAAAGAAGAAGAAGAAGAAGAAGAAGAAGAAGATAGCAGTCGATTAGTGTGGCATTCAAGACCTCGAACGCACAGATATAACACTTCCGTGAAATTGAAGATTGACAACGCAGATGTTTTCAATCTTTGTCAATCTTTCTGTGGAATATGACGTAAGAAAACGAAGTGTTATGCCATCACGATTATTTAATATCTTTAAGGAGAAAACAATGCAGTGACAATACAAGCTGGAGAAGTTCTTAGGACGGCGCTTGGAGGTACAAAGCTGAGATATACGAAACTGGATCCCAAGTGGAATGTGGGATAACTGATACTTGATGAGAGAGAGAGAGAGAGAGAGAGAGAGAGAGAGAGAGAGAGAGAGAGAGAGAGAGAGAGAGAGAGAGAGAGAGAGGCTTATATAACACACCGTAAGCCATTGTTCATCTCTCAAAGAAATTTTTCTTGGCACAACTGTAAATGATTTTAAACTCGAATCCAAAGCTTTCGGTAATTTTTTTTTTTTTTTTTTTTTACAAACATTCCTCTTCTTTCTCTGGCACTTAATTACACCCGGACCCATTTTTGTTCCTCAAAAGTGTAGCAGGAGGAGGAGGAGGAGGAGGAGGAGGAGGAGAAAATAAAAATAAAAAAAATATATTTTTCCAAATCGAAAAAGCTGGTAATGAAGAAAGTTCTCTTTCCCGAAAACCCGGGACTTTCTATTCAAGTAATTAATTTCCGCCCAACAGTGAAAGTTTGTGCTGGACACAAACTTTCTTTTTCTCTTTTTTTTTTTCTTTTGCTTCTTAGTTCTGTGAGTTTCCATTTTTTCCTTTGCATGTATGTATGTATATATGTATGAAATTACTTTAAGTCTTCTCTAAAAATGTTGCCTGTAAAACATACATACATACATACATACATACACTGGCAAAGTATAAAAGAACTCACAAATAAAAATGAAATATGAGGTTTGTGTCCAGGAACATACATACATACATACATACATAATGTATGTTCCTGGACACAAACCTCATATTTCATTTTTACTTTTTATTTTTCTGAGTTCTTTTAAATTTTGCCAGTGTATGTATGTATGTATGTATGTATGTATGTATGTATGTATGTATGTATGTATGTATGTATGTATGTATGTACAGTATATGTGTATGTTTCACAGACAACATCCATTTAGAGAACACTTAAAATGATATCTCTGGACTTTCTTGTAATTCATTAATACATCTTGCTTAATATTTAAATTAATTCTTAATATATATATATAAATATATATATATATATATATATATATATATATATATATATATATATATATATATATATATATATGTGTGTGTGTGTGTGTATATATATATATATAATTTGTTTTTTTCAGAACGTCGTCCATTCAACAGACCAGTTTGTTGTCCCAATCAACACGCCAGTTTGTTAGCTAGTAAAATATATGTAGCATTAGTAATTGCAATTTTTTTTAACTGAGGGCGGTGAGTGATGTACTGTAATTAAAATTTTTGTAATTCATTGTAGTATTTTTTTGTAACGTTATATTCTTTTGTCAAAAATGATAAAGATTTACCACAAAACACCTAATTTTATTATCAAGC
>NC_089794.1:21855102-21872602 GCF_040412425.1 Macrobrachium rosenbergii
AATAATTAAATGAGTAAATGGACCATTGAAAACTATAAAAGGACAAGGTAAGTTTCTTAATATTTTTTTTAGACAAGAAAATCATTGTAGCAATAAAAACAAACATTTTTGTGTTTCTTCTTTTTTTCAGACATATCGAAGACTGAAATCCAGCCAGTATGGATGAATGGAGACACTGAACTACTGTTGCCATTCTCCTCGTTGTCGAATTCCCTACAGAAGAGGAACCACAAAGCTCATTCTTCTTCCTTCTGAGGAGGAGGAGGAGGAGGAGGAGGAGGAGGAGGAGGAGGAGGAGGAGGAGGAGGAGGAGTCGGTGGTCGAATTGTAATCACCTCTGGGCTGGATTTGGGCCCCAGCTTCATCCTCCCCAAAAAATGATGCGAAATTATATATGTAAAGGATGGGAATGGGAACGGGATTCGGAATGGGAATAGGAATGGGAATGGAAGTGGGAATGGGAATTGAAGTGGAAAATGGAACTGAAATGGGAATTGAACAGGGAATTGGAATGGTAATTGTAGTGGGAATTGGGATGGAAATGGGAATGGGTGGGAATGGGATTAGGAATACAGCAGGGAATGGGAATGGGAACATGAATGGGAATGGGGTGGAAACGGGAATGGGAATGAGGGTGGTATGGAATGGGAATGGGAACGGGAATTGGAATGGGAATTGGAATGGAAGAGGAAGAAAGGGAAGAGGGAGGGCAAAGGAGGCTCCTGGAATGGATTCTTGCTTCCTCTTCTTCTCCTTCATCCTTCGGAGAGGAATCCGATGGGTGTGGGAATTGGTTGCATTCCTAGGGGAAATGGGCCTTCTTCTTCTTCTTCTTCTTCTTCTTCTTCTTCTTCTTCTTCTATTATATCTGAAGGCTCTCTATTCACGTGTCTGTAAAAGAACCTTATTTTCCAGCTGTTCTGGAATTCCGTAACATCGTTTTATATTACTTTTGTTTCATTATTGGTTTTGTAAACTTTTACATAGTATATTCGTAAATTACATGCACGTACATAATACACACACACATACACACATATTTACACACACACATATATATATATACTGTATATATATATATATATATATATATATATATATATATATATATATATATATATATATATATATATATACATATATATATATATATATATATATATATATATATATATATATATATATATATATATATATATATATATATTATTTAGAAGATGAACCCTATTCATATGGAACAAGCTCACCACAGGGGCCACTGACTTGAAATTCAAGCTTCCAAAGAATATTACGGTGTTCATTTGAAAGAAGTAACAGAAAGGAATGGAAAATAAAAATAAAAAGAGATCAGTTATCCGGAAAAAAAATTAACAAAGTAATAAATAAATGGATAAAAATATAAATAAATTATTAAAATACTAGGAGAATTGCTTCAGGGTAGTAATGCGTTGCAACTTCGCTTGAACTTGTGAGGTTCCAGTTATAGAACATCCTCAGTAGGAAGGCTGTTCCACAGCCCAACGGTGTGAGGAATAAAGGACCTCTGGGACTTCGGGAAGTTCGACAGCGAGACACATTGATCATTTTATATTGATATTGGTTATGTTACGTTACAATGAAATATACGACACGGCAATATGATTCCAAACAATAATAGTATAAATATGAAGAATAGAAAATCGGAACGGTGAGCATTCACATAACCTGGAGACAGTAATATCCCCGTTGGAATATCATCAATATCGTTATTGACGAGATTAGAGCCAATATTTGGAACAGAACTCACAAACACTCAAATATTCTATCACTACGCATCCAGGAGTATTATTGACGTCTTTCCTGAACGGAAAATACCCTATAATTATGTCTGAAATGAAATATAATGAAGATTTGGGTGACATTTGAAACGAGAGAATTTAACTTGGTATATCTGCTCGCATTATTAATGACTGAATACGGAATTGGCGAAAGGGGGCGTATTAAACTTATATAGATTATTCTATATTCTTCTTGAATAGATTACGTGGGGATGAAAGCAACTACACTTTGAAAAATACAGATAGCTTACGTGCATTTCTGTAGAACAGATAGATATAGAAATTAATAGTTTCACACCCACTGCATAAGAAAGCATATCAGACTTCT
Source organism: Macrobrachium rosenbergii (assembly GCF_040412425.1). NCBI lineage: Eukaryota > Metazoa > Arthropoda > Malacostraca > Decapoda > Palaemonidae > Macrobrachium > Macrobrachium rosenbergii. The sequence continues at coordinate 21,857,248 of NC_089794.1, forward strand.
ATAGAACCCTTCTATAATCTCTGAATAAATGAAGCTGTGATGAAAGCAACGACACACTCTGATCAACACACAGAACACATGTGTATCTGTACTGAATAGATAAATATAGAAATAGGTAGGTGTATGCAATATACGTACGTATGAATAAAATAGACAGATATAGAAGGTGATAGGTACACACAACGCAAGCGCATATGCATGAAATAGATAGATATAGAAGTTGACAGAATTACACAGCATGGGCACATATGTATAAAATAGATAGATATAGCAATAGAGAGACATACTTAACACATGTACATATATCTATATATCTATCTATATATATAATAGATAGATATAGAAATAAATAGCTTATGCCAATGGCAGGCAGCCTCGTACATCAGATTAGCCTGTGTTCACAGGAATGCTGCCTCTGGGAGCAAGCGGCACAGACTAGTCTGATACGACCTAGGAATTGTCAAAGATTTATGATGCAGAGAAAATTTATGCCAAAGCAGAGACGCTTTAGTGGAAGGGTTTAACCCCCTCAGTGGGGGTAGGGGGGTTGGGCGACTGATACCTAAGTGGCAGAAGAGCCTCTTCTCCTGGGGAAATGGCGACCACGCTTTCACTCCTGTGGGATGCCGGGAGAGGAAAATAATTATTCCATTTGGCCCTTCTCTGAGGTGTGAAAGGAGTCACAAGGCCTAGGAATACTTTCCTAAACATCCCTTTTACTTATATACCTCTTTTAAATAATAGGACACATGAGAATAAGAGTTAAAAAAAGACCTACCATATTATTTATGAATCTCTATTGAATAATGATGAAGTGTAAATAAAGATTGAAAAATAATTAACACTGAAAATTGAACATTTCTATTCACGCTGGTGCCAAAGACTTTGTTCTGCCTCCGAGAATAAAGTTAGGAGGCTCCTTTAAAGGTGGAAAGATCTTTAAAAAAAATTTATTTCTTCTCCTGAACAATACACGTAGGAACTTAATGAACTTACAGAAAGAAAGGTTGGTAGATTTTATAATTATTACGAGGAATTATTGCACACCTTTGAGTATGTTGCGAGGTAAGTACATGGATACGTTCATGATTTGAACAAAAATCCACGGAAATAACATGACACTTATGGCCTTATTATTATTATTATTATTATTATTATTATTATTATTATTATTATTATTATTATTATTATTATTATTATTGGAAAAGATATCTTATGCTTTATTCAATGTACGCAATTCAGTAAATCTTCAAGACCAGCAAATGCCTGACCAAAAATCAGTGTTCCATTTTTGCAAAACAAAGATGAAGCGAGAGAGAGAGAGAGAGAGAGAGAGAGAGAGAGAGAGAGAGAGAGAGAGAGAGAGAGAGAGAGAGAGAGAGAGATAGTCCAGCAGCGATGTCAGGATGATTGATGGCACTGTTTTCCAGACACTGGAGTGACCCCAGGTCTTCCAGCCTCACAGAGGTTTTGCCTGAAGGGCAAACAAAAAAAACTCACCCTTGATCCGCCAACCCGACCTCACACAAACACCCACACAAACACTCAAACACACACACACACACATACACAAACAAACGCTTCCACATACATACAAACAGTCCCACGCACACACCAACACTCCCACACAAACACACTTGCACACACTAACGCTTCCACACACACAGACACACACTCACAGACACACACCGGGAAGCACAAACACTCCCACACACAAACACACACGCACACAAGCACTCCAGTATACATATACATAAATACTCCCACACACGCACACGCACACCCACACGCATTAAAATTTTCCTTTTCTATCCAACTCGATATGCCAGGGATTTTTCAATAAAACATTCCGTTCATATTGTATAAAAATTGACAATGTCTGTATTCTTACATTTCCACTTTTATTGTAAATATCTTTTCGTCTTTGAAATAAAATGTCGACATTATCTGGAAGCTGCTGAAGAAAATATTATGAAAATTAATTCTCTAGAACGTCCCCAAGGCTGAATAATTCCTGAATAATCATTCCGGAGAATAATTCCTTTTCTCACCCACAATTTTCACTGAATCACGACGCTGCCTCTTGATTTATCCATCCTATTTCTCACTAAAGAATTCCTTCCATAATCCAGTATTGAGTTTAGGAGTACGTGAAAGTTGAATTTTGAAGAATTATACGATAGCTTGGGTTATGTGATATATATTTTTTAAGGATTTTTAGTGTCAGTTGGGTTTTCTCGTAATTATATACGTGGTGGCTTCGATGTCAGTGGTTCTTAACCTTTTTCAATGTATGCACCCCTTTCAAATCGGCAGTCAGTTCTCGCCCCCACTGAATTGCTGAATAATAATAATAATAATAATAATAATAATAATAATAATAATAATAATAATAATAATAATAATAATAATAATAATAATAATAATAATAATAATAATAATAGTTATTATTATTTGTTTTATTTTATTTCATTTTTATTTTTATTTTTTGCAGAAAAAATAACATGAGCATATAAAAATACAATTTGCTTTAATTATTCATAGGCATCCTCACCCCCTAGGAACCGGCTTCGCACCCCCTAGGGGTGCGAGCACCCCTGGTTAAGAACAACTGTTCTATGTAGAAGAGTTTACCTTGTGGTTTTATAAAGAAGGAATCATTCAAATTCCGATGTAAAACTATCCGTTTACAAAACAGGACTTCCTTGAAAGCACACTGTCATCTTCTGCTCCTGTATCCCTTTCCTACCGGTTGGGTCCTATTGAACCTCTAGATGCACGGAGTTCCTTTATGCCTATAAAATAAAAAAAAAAATAAAAAAAAACATACCTTTGGTCACAAGTACTTTGATCTTGTGAAAGTTTATTCTCGGCTAAGTTTATTTCTTTTCACTGAGGGCTTCCTCCATTCAGGTGGTCCCTACACGTGGACATTTTGAAGAAACTGCAGAGATTTGAAAAATGAAAGACCAAGAGGCAAGGCCGTCCACAATAAACCAAACCGATGTAAAATGTGGTTACTAAAGTCTATTTTGTTCTGCTTTGTTAGACGCAGTGGATATGAGAGAGAGAGAGAGAGAGAGAGAGAGAGAGAGAGAGAGAGAGAGAGAGAGTCAAGCTGATGTAAAATGTGGCTTTCAAAGTTCCGCATTGTTCATTTGTGCTAGTTACAGGGGATATGTGTATGGAGAGAGAGAGAGAGAGAGAGAGAGAGAGGGAGAGAGAGAGAGAGAGAGAGAGAGAGAGAGAAAGAGAAAGAGAGAAATAACAAAAGATCGAGAGAGAGAGAGAGAGAGAGAGAGAGAGAGAGAGAGAGAGAGAGAGAGAGAGAGAGAGAAATGAAAAGGTAAAGAGAGAAAGAGACAGAAATAACAAAAGATAGAGAGAGAGAGAGAGAGAGAGAGAGAGAGAGAGAGAGAGAGAGAGAGAGAGAGAGAGAGAGAGAGAGAGAGAAATGAAAAGATAAAGAGAGAAAGAGAGAGAAATGACAAAAGATCGAGAGAGAGAGAGAGAGAGAGAGAGAGAGAGAGAGAGAGAGAGAGAGAGAGAGAGAGAGAGAAATGAAAAGATAAAGAGAGAAAGAGAGAGAAATGACAAAAGATCGAGAGAGAGAGAGAGAGAGAGAGAGAGAGAGAGAGAGAGAGACAGAGAGAGAGAGAGAGACAGAGAGAGAGAGAAGGGAAGCACACACCTTCAAAGATTGCTGACGTGACGCGTATCGTATTCTTTATCATATGCAGGGGAAATGTCTGTCCTATACATTCAAAATTCCCTTTGTCTAGGCCTTTTGATCTTTGAATAGCGACAGACGGACAAAGAGAAGAACGGACAAGAAATCAGAATGTCTTAGGAAATATCAGATATTCTCCGTATTAGTAAATGCACCCTGGAACTTCTTTTTTTTATTGTGTAGAGAGACATTTAAAATCACGTTGTTTTATATATGAGTAGGATGTCCCATTCAATATACATGTATTAAAACCTTTTGATATTATTATTATTATTATTATTATTATTATTATTATTATTATTATTATTATTATTATTATTATTATGTAAATACATTCTGAATTTAGAAAGAGAGAGAGAGAGAGAGAGAGAGAGAGAGAGAGAGAGAGAGAGAGAGAGAGATACCCTTATTTATTTAACTAAGTTTTTGCCAGAAGTTAACAGTAATTGCTTAAGTAATCAAATATTCTTGGTCACCCACCCATACAGTGGCCAGACCCAGCGTTCCTCAGCCTTCCTGATGAAAAGACCATATTCCCAATAACTGAATTATTATTATTATTATTATTATTATTATTATTATTATTATTATTATTATTATTATTATTATTATTATTATTATTATTATTGGAGATCCTCTGATAGTCAGTCTTGTGAAACTCTACGGTAATAGCAACCCACGTTTCACCATCTTCTCCGTTGTCTAGACTAGAGAAACGAAGATAGTGTACACATTCTACTGATGTATTTCTCTTTACCAGAGTAAGAACATTGGCCAAATATTGTTCAGTATTAACGTAGATGAGAAAGGAATTATACTTGAAATCGAGAAGACTTGATATGGAATTAATTCTGTTGACGTAGCCTTACTACTAAACAGGATATATTATTATTATTATTATTATTATTACTCAAAATTTCACGCGAAGGATAAAAACCTACTGCCGTTCGAACCCTGCTACTAGACATCAGAATTACGTCATATTCTTCCATCGGGTTCTTAGGCATTTTGATATATATATATATATATATATATATATATATATATATATATATATATATATATATATATATATATATATAAATATATATATATATATAGATATATATATATATATATATATATACATACATTATTCTGTCTAAACTAATGTATTAGGCTGACTAGTAAACAACTGGATCATCAGGAAATTACGGATAGTTTCACGAAGCAGAAATGAGAATATCCACGAAAAAGGATCAAGAACTATTTTATGAGAACCATGAAATCCTTCCCCCCTTAAACCATCACTCAAAGGACTCCTCATTAATTAAACCGAAGGAAAACAACCAAAGGATTCCAGACTGAGCGGAGGAATCCCATCCTAGCGAGATCCTTCGCTCCTCAATGTATTCGAAGCAAAGGAGAAATTTCTCCCCGAAATGATTTAAGACACTAGGAAACCTATCATTTATATGAGATGACTTCCACGAAAACAATATTTAAAACCAAACAAGTAAAATATGCGCCGAAGTTTCTTCGGCGCAATCGAGTTTTCTGTACAGCCCCTACGGCGTATAATCAAGGCCACCGAAAATACATCTATCTTTCGGTGGTCTCGGTATAATGCTGTATGAGCCGCGGCCCATGAGGCTTTAACCATGGCTCCATGGTGGCCTATCTTATATCGTTGCCAGGAGCACGATTATGGCTAATTTTAACCTTAAATAAAATAAAACCACTGGGGCTAGATGGTTGAAATTTGGTATGTTTGATGAATGGAGGGTGGATGATCAACATACTAATTTGCAACCCTCTAGCCTCAGTAGTTTTTAAGATCTGAGGGCGGACAGAAAAAAGTGCGGACAGAAAAAAGTGCGGACGGACAGACAAAGCTGGCACAATAGTTTTCTTTTACAGAAAACTAAAACAGACAGACTATTGTAAAATCTTCATCTTCCCCAAAAACCTTGGTAAAATGACATAAACGATTAATAATCATATAAACTATAGCTAAAGTCAAATAAAATGATTTGAAGGCAGTGTTTCGCATCCAAGTTTAACCTGAATCTTTTCAGTATTTAATGACAGAGTCGATGTCTGGTCGATTTGTTCGTTTCCCTGAATCATTGGCTTCGTGGTGCTGAATTCAAAGAGGTCGATAGTTGCTCTGTTTTGTATTCATGAGGGCTGGGATGCATTCCCTTTCCACGGCGAAGTTATAGTCATTCTCCCTGCTTGAGGCCGTTAGACAAACACGCGCACTCACAGGAGAGAGAGAGAGAGAGAGAGAGAGAGAGAGAGAGAGAGAGAGAGAGAGAGAGAGAGAGAGAAGAATCGTATGGTATACATATATTTTTTTTTCGTTAAAAGCAATTGCATCGATGAGTTTCTTGCAGGAATCTCCGTAACGTCGGAGCTTTTTCAGATTTTCATGCGTCAGTTTCTGGTAAAAATACGCAGAATACTTCATTCCACACACACACACACACACACACACACACACACACACACACACACATATATATATATATATATATATATATATATATATATATATATATATATATATATATATATATATAATTGAATATTACCTTTGATCTCTGTTCATTTCATCGCAGGTAAGGTTTAGAATTTGTATCTTTTCCGATTAAAGTTTAAATGTCTTAAATTCTCACTTATTCTCTTTCCCACGGCTTTCTTTCGCCATATCTTTCTTTCCCTCTCTCTCTCCCTCTCTCTCTCTCTCTCTCTCTCTCTCTCTCTCTCTCTCTCTCTCTCTCGCCGTTCTGAAAACCACTTTTTCTCCTTCTGCCAGAAAAGAAACAGACTGATTGTCTCGTCGAAGGCCAACAGAAAGAAATAACTTCGGTCCACTGGTAATGGCTCTCATAAGCCGGAAATAAAAACTGCTGGAATCGGCAAAGTTTAATCTGAATCTTTTCTTGGACTGATCACTCGCAGATTAATTTAATTGGGGGGGGGCGAAACCTCTCGAGGGGAAACTATCTTTTCCTAATATTCCTCGAGGAGGACCTCTTATCTGGACGAGACGAGTCAGTAAAAAAAAAATATCGGTAGATATCTCAGAAAGGAAATGAATAGAATACTTTTCTACATCACTTCGTGAACGCGTAACCTGGAAGTTTTTTTTAAAAAAAGGCTGATATAACGGTGAGATAGTTTTTGGGAATTTGCATACGGATGTCTGATATAATGCTGAGGCAATTCTTTTGAAATTTACATACGAAAGGCTGATATAAAGGTGAGATCATTTTTGGGAAATTTGCATACGAAATGTTTTGGGGAAATTTGCATACGAAAGCTGATATAATGCTGAGATAATTCTTTTGAAATTTATATACTAAAGTCTGATATAATGCTGAAATAATTTATGGGAAATTTGCATAAGAAAGTCTGATATAATGAGGTAATTTGGGGAAAATTGCATACGAAAGTCAGATGTAATGCTGGGATCATTTTTAGGGAATTTAAATAAAAAGTCAGATGTAATGCTGAAACAATTTTTGTGAAAATTTGCATACGAAAGTCTAATATAATTCTGAGATAATTTTTGGGGACTTTGTTACGAAAGTCTGATATAATTCTAAGATAACACTTGGGAATTTGCATACGAAAGTCTGATATAATACTGAAATAATTTTGGGAAATTTGCATAAGAAAGTCTGATATAATGCTGAGATAATTCTTTTGAAATTTACATACTAAAGTCTGATATAATGCTGAGATATTTTTTGTAGAATTTGCTAACGGAAGTCTGATATAATGCTGGGATGTTTTTGGGTGAATTTACATACAAAAGTCTGATATAATGCTGAGATAATTTTTCGGAAATTTACATACAAAAGTCTGATATAATGCTGAAATGATTTTTTCGAAATTTGTTACGGAAGTCTAATATAAAATGCTGAGATAATTTTAGGGAAATTTGCATACGAAAGTAACTCTACCGGTGTTGGAATACACCTGGAATGATTACGGAATATTGCAAGTTCTGTTTAAACACTGGAAAATGAAAGATTATTCCGAGTTAGATCCACAATTCGTGAATAATAAAATCCATTTTTTTGCATCCCTTCGTAAACAAATAACAAGAAAGTTAAAAAAAAAATTGCCATAATGCTGGGATAATTTCAGGGAAATTTGCACACGGAAGTGACTCTGGCGGGAATTATAACGGAATATTGCAGTGCTGTTTAAGCGTTGGAAAAGGAAAGGTTATTTCGGATTAGAGTTACAAAGGGGAACGTGTAATTATTCATGGAACAAAGCCGTGATGACCGCTAACACACTGAACAAGCTGATTCTGCCAAAGAACCAGTGTGAAATAAAAGAGATGAGAATAGTTAAGCGGCGAGGGAATAATTTAGTTATCAATATAAATGACAAATAAATGAAATAAATAAGTAACGAAAGACTACAAGCTCGTGTAGACCGGAAATGAATAATTAAGGAGGTTGTGAGATGAATGGAATAAATAGGCAATTAACATTTACATGCTCAGGTAGACAGGGAAATGAATGATGAATGAAGTTGCGAGATGAATGGAACAAATTAGTAATTAACATTTATATGCTCATGTAGACCGGAAATGAATAATGAATGAGGTTGTGAGATGAATGGAATAAATAAGTAAACAACACTTACATGTTCATGTAGACAGGAAATGAATGATGAATGAGGTTGAGAGATGAATGGAATAAATAAGTAATTAACATTTATATGCTCGGGTAGACAGGAAATGAATAAGAAATGAATAATGAAGAAGATAAAGCATAAGTGTGCTTTAGAAAATCACGACATTCCGAGACCACAATTTCAGTTTTACTCGCGAATAACTCAGGAGTAGAATGACTGAATTTTGATGAAAAAAAATGAGTAAATGTAAACGCTATAACAACACAAGCACTTGAAACTCAGTGTTTTGTTAAAGATTAGCTTCATTCTTGCGTCGCTTGTTGATCTCGTATTGCAGACTTCAAAAGGTCGACAGTTTCATCTCGAATTCTTGAATGATATGTCCTTTTTTCAACAAACACAGACATATATTATATATGTGTATACATATAGGATTTAGCAGATATATTTGACAATAAGATTTATACAGTCAAATGTATATTTACAATGTTTTTCATATATCTGGTATTAGAAAAATACCTCAAAGCCTGGTGAAACATATTATTAACAGAAAAATTGTAGCTCTTTTTACCGTTAAACTGTTTACAGAAAAAAAAATATAAGAAATTGTCTTAAAGATTAGTAACAACAAGAAAAGGAGAATGACTACAATAAAGATAAAGAAAACGGACAACCTACTGTACGTACCAGAAAGGCTCCGAAAACGGCCTGCCAACTGGCTGGATAATGTCTATCCTACCGTAGACACTGGTGCCGTAGGACGAACAAAGGATTTTGAGCCACGTAAACCAAGCCACTAAGCCAAAGAGCGTCTGTTAAAGGCCTGTTTTGGTTTCATCTGATGAAATACGTAACTCCTTAGTCAAAGGCTTTCCATTTGAGACCTACAGCAATCCCTTTATTTGGAAAACAAAGGCTCGTAAGCCACAGAATGGCGTGTGTGTAAGGTATTTAGACCTATGTGGTATTACAGTTGTCAGGAGATAGAGGGAAATAGTTGCGAGGTAATGGAATTCCGTAGGTGTGGGTAACTAGATGTTTTGGTGCTTGGTGGGATAATATTAGAGAGCAGTTGGTGGGGGTGATATATGTTAGAAAGAGTCTTTGAGTCTAGGAAGTATGGTTCGCTCATTAGATGATAAATTATTATGTAATATATATATATATATATATATATATATATATATATATATATATACATGTATATAAATATATGTATATACTGTATATATGTATATTACTAAATTTCTGAGTCACATCAAGATGGAACGCAGGTCTTTCAATCGAAAGACAAGGGCGCTGCCCACTAGGCCAATTGAAAGACCTGGGTTCGATCCTGATGTGAGTCAGAAATTTATTTCTGTTCCACGCGTGATTGTGTGTTGATTATTTCTTTGTATAGGTTAATATATGCATATATACATACATTATATATATATATATATATATATATATATATATATATATATATATATATATATATATTATATATATATATGTGTGTGTGTAAATATATGTACACATATACACATACATATATATACATACATACATACATACATACATATTGTCGTTTAATGCAAACGCATTGCAGCAAATTTCTTGATTTTTGCTTTTACGTTCGAGAAAACGAAGAACGCCTCTCCTGGGGAATACCTCGCGCAAAAGCTATTTAGGTACAATCATTACTTCCTCTTACGGATGCAAGAACACCTCCCAGTTGGGCTGAGCTCTGTGAAAACAATTTAACTTTGCTCATAGATTGGTCAAGAGTCTTCGAAAATTTATAGAAATATTACTGTCTCGACGTATGTCATTTGATACCGTAGGCTTACACAAACGTATACACACATACACACATACACACGTAAAAACACACACACACACACCTAGAGAGAGAGAGAGAGAGAGAGAGAGAGAGAGAGAGAGAGAGAGAGAGAGAGAGAGAGCGATTGACTTCTTGTTTTGACTTCATAAATTTTCAAATAATTGTAAATATAAGTAAACAACTTACACACACACACACACACACACACACACACACACACACACATAGAGAGAGAGAGAGAGAGAGAGAGAGAGAGAGAGAGAGAGAGAGAGAGAGAGAGATAATGATTGGTTCATGCTTTGATTTAATCTATTGTCAAATAATCATACATATAAGTGAGAGACGTTCACACAAACAAACACACAGTGGAGAGAGAGAGAGAGAGAGAGAGAGAGAGAGAGAGAGAGAGAGAGAGAGAGAGAATGACTGATTTCTTGTTTTGACTTAATCAATTTTTCTTTCAAATAACCATGAATATAAGTTACAATGAACAGAACCTTTGCAAATGAAATAATTTGCAAAATAAAAAAAAACAATTATAAAGTGTTACAATGAATCCTTTTATTTGTCCCTTTATCTTGTTAGCTAAATAAATTCTAAATATCCTAAATTCAGTGTAGAAACAAACAACCACAGAATTATCAACTACAGTCCCTAAGAGTTACAAGTGTAAGATTTTATGAAATGCCAACTGATTTGCATATTCAGAAAACTTACCCTTGGGGCGTTCTGTTATTGATACATTTAATCCCCATTTATTCTCAGCCAATAAATCAAAAGTTTTAGCAATGAATAAAAGTGAATGAATATATTCATATATTTCTTCTTTATTTCTCCTTCCTCGAACGTACATATTTCCAACCAGTGTTAAAAATGTCTGCGTTTCAATAATAAATGTTCTAACTCTCTCTGGGCCTCAAAGAATTCGGATACACATGTCACTGGTCAAATATTCAAAAACATAGATTAGATTTTTATAAATATAAGAAAAGGTGCAGGTTTTTTTATTTTATCAATTTTTAGTTTTCTGTAAAAGAAAACTATTGTGCAGGCTTTGTCTGTCCGTCCGCACTTTATCTGTCCGCCCTCAGATCTTAGAAACTACTGAGGCTAGAGGGCTGCAAATTGGTATGTTGATCACCCAGCCCTCAATCATCAAACATACCAGATTGCAGCCCTCTTGCCTCAGTAGTTTTTATTTTATTTAAGATTAAAGTTTGCTATAATCGTGCATCTGGCAACGATATAGGCCATGCCACCACCGGGCCGTGGTTAAGGTTTCATAAGCCGCGGCTCATACAGCATTATACCGAGACCACAGAAAGATAGATCTATTTTCGGTGGCCTTGATTATACGCTGTAGCGGCTGTACAGAAAACTCGATTTCGCCGAAGAAACATGGCGCATTTTTTACTTGTTTTTTTTTTAGTATTACTCAGCAAAGGTTTCCATTGTTTTTATGATGCACGCATTCCGAATTCGATGGCCCGCCGCAGGGCCGTTTGCCAAATTGAGTTGCATCTGTCACCACAAAGATTTGATTGGTTCGCCAAATTTATCCATCTTTTTATTTATTTTTATTTATTTTCTTTGTCTCTTGCATTGTAATACACTGAGAAACGAACAAACGCACACACACACACACACACGCTCACACAGAAGTATCTATTTAAAACAAAGGTTATTCGCTGAAATGAAATAAAAGAGTTATTCGCCTTTTTAATTATTAGAATTTTTTCCAGCGTCTTTATCATTCTAATTCACTAAAAAAAATGTAATTTCGCTTATTTATTTAAAGCGAGGATTACTGGCTTAAATCAAATCATTCAGGATTATTTGGTCACCCCTGTTATAGGGAATTGTTTATTGATAAACAAGGAAGAATATATATATATATATATATATATATATATATATATATATATATATATATATATTTATATATATATACATATATATAAATATACATATATATACACATACACATATATATGTATGTATACATATACAGTATATATATACATATATATCTATACTATATCTATAAATATGTATATATATATATCACTTAATTTATTTATATGTTTATACCTGGAGTAGCTAAATAGCATAAATTTTCGCAAACTCCAAGTCATATTTCACGTCTTATTGAGAACGCATACAATCCTCAATCCTCAACTAAGAGTCCTTCAAGATACTGCAAGGACCAACTTAGGCCTAGACTCTGCTCCTCTAAAAAAAAAAAGTGACAATAAATTAATATAACTTTATGGTCTAATCTATTCAGACTTCTACTTGACATTCCCGAGACGCGTGGCTCTTACCAGCGTTTAGATTAAGCGCGAAGAAAGTGGTTCGTAAGCTTCTTCTTCTTCTTCTTCTTCTTCTTCTTCTTCTTCTTCTTCTTCTAGGCCTAGCGCGCCTAAGTAGTTAGGGCTACGAGAGTTATGACGCTTGGAAGGGAAAGTCTTACGAAAGAAACTTTAGAAGAACACTGTAAGAAAAGTGCAGGGAATCCTTGGAAAAATAAAAGTTTGGGGTGGGTTAAATTTGCTAATGGAAATGGAGGCATTTTGTGGTAGGAAATACAAGACGCAAAATTTGGTGAATTTCTTTAAAAATAAATAATGAAAGAGGGAGACATGAACCCATACTTATTTTTTGAGGCTTGATCATTCTACAGAAGAAGTTTTAGTCTTGGAGGGAAAAAATTCCTATCAAAGAGTGTCTAGCTTTCTGAGTGTATCTCTCTCTCTCTCTCTCTCTCTCTCTCTCTCTCTCTCTCTCTCTATATATATATATATATATATATATATATATATATATATATATATATATATATATATATATATATATATATATATATATATATATATATATATATATATATATATATATATATATATATATATATATATATACAGTATATTTAATATATTTAGACACATACATATATATATTTTTATATATGTGTATGTATATATATATATATATGTATTATATATATATATATATATATATATATATATATATATATATACATATACATATACGAGTATATATATCGTTTTCATGCATGATGTCTCAAAAGATTTTACTAGCCGGAAGCTGTGGGTAGCAGTCACGAGGAAATAAAAAAAAACGATTTTTCTTTAAATTCTTCCTCGATTATTTTAGAAAACGTCTGTGTTTCAGAATATGTTTTTCAAGAAGCGGTTGAATATACCTATGAATATTTTTATGAGTTGCTATCTGTTGTACATATACATATGTGCATGTATGTATGTATGTATGCATTTTCAAGATGAATGTCTTTCATTTCTCGTCAAAGAGTCTTCTAGTGGTACAAAATAAAGGGAAATTCATATTTTGCATATTTGCCATTGTTTTACAGTTTAAATCACGTGATACGTGGAGAGAGAGAGAGAGAGAGAGAGAGAGAGAGAGAGAGAGAGAGAGAGAGAGAGAGAGAGAGAGGCAGTCATACGATAAGAACTGTTAGTGTTGTGGTTCTTTATGGCGATTAACCTGGCCTTATGCCAGCACGGGGTCTAACCTAAAAGTGGCATGCAAAAGTAATACAGTGCTGAGGGGTAAGGGGCCAGGTGTGGACCTCTGGACTTGTCCAAGCCCCAGAGGCAGAGAGTACGACCACTCTGAGTTTCTTTGGTAAAATTTGTTGCATCTGAAAGAACAGCGTTGTGAAATCTACCAAAAAATCTGTCACGGACTCACATGTAATGAATTCAATGACAGTTAATCTGATTTGCGCTCTCTCTCTCTCTCTCTCTCTCTCTCTCTCTCTCTCTCTCTCTCTCAAATTGTACGTCTCTCCTGATAACACATGCCAGAAGTTTCATCTCTCTCTCTCTCTCTCTCTCTCTCTCTCTCTCTCTCTCTCTCTCTCTCTCTCTGAAAAATATACATCTCCCCTCCCCCTGATATAATACATACCGGAAGAAGTTTCATCTCTCTCTCTCTCTCTCTCTCTCTCTCTCTCTCTCTCTCTCTCTCTCTCCCTCTCTCTCTCTCTCTCTCTCTCTCTCTCTCTGAAAAATATACATCTCCCCTCCCCTGATAATACATACCGGAAGAAGTTTCATCTCTCTCTCTCTCTCTCTCTCTCTCTCCTCTCTCTCCCTCTCTCTCTCTCTCTCTCTCTCTCTCTCTCTCTCTCTCTCTCTCTCTCAAAATATACATCTTCCTCTGATAATATATGCTAGAAGTTTCATCTCTCTCTCTCTCTCTCTCTCTCTCTCTCCTCTCTCTCCCTCTCTCTCTCTCTCTCTCTCTCTCTCTCTCTCTCTCTCTCTCTCAAAATATACATCTTCCTCTGATAATATATGCTAGAAGTTTCATCTCTCTCTCTCTCTCTCTCTCTCTCTCTCTCTCTCTCTCTCTCTCTCTCTCTCTCTCTCTCTCTCTCTGAAAAATATACATCTCCCTCCCCTGATAATACATACCGGAAGAAGTTTCATCTCTCTCTCTCTCTCTCTCTCTCTCTCTCTCTCCCTCTTAGTTTTCCCCCAAACTAATATGCTTAAACAAACACAGCACCGGTATTGCAGTTTGCACTTGTCTTTCAGGTGGCGACAAAGATCGAGTTTCCGTTCTTATTTTTCTTCGCTCCGAGGAGTTTATATCCCATCCCCCCTCCCCCCCAAAAAATAAAAAGCAATTGCATGCAACACGTAAATAACGCCTTATGTTTATTCCGTTCGAACTGCTGTCATAAAATGACTTAAGACAGTATCATTGTAGTTATCAAAGCGTAAACGTAAAAATATTCAGCATCATTGAATTATTATTGAATTGTACGTTTGACTCATTTCAATTTAGTTATGAATTTGGACTCTGAATATTCTGTAAAAATGTCTTTTATCAGACTCGAAGATTAAAGGAAATTCAAGTTAAATATTTCAGGGTAATGATGTTATGAAAGACATTTATAACCGTACGTTTACCAACAGGAATAACATTGACAATTCGGATGTTGCAATGTTGCAGACCACGAGAATAATCTGATGCTTGACGTGTGATATGATAATAATAGTTAAAATATTGGTCTTTCTATTATATAATTAATTATGATCAGCAAAGGAAGGCTTTGCAGTTGCAATGTTACAGACCACGAAAATCATTACAGCGTTTCAGTG
>NC_089794.1:21877602-21902602 GCF_040412425.1 Macrobrachium rosenbergii
AGAGAGAGAGAGAGAGAGGGAGAGAGAGAGAGAGAGAGAGAGATGCGAATGAAGAGTCTTATCTCTCTTTATGGACTGTGGGTTCTAGGAATTGGTGACGGACAGACGGACAGACGAGTACGCAGATATGGATGTAGAGAGAGAGAGAGAGAGAGAGAGAGAGAGAGAGAGAGAGAGAGAGAGAGAGAGAGCAATCAGACAAGATCTTCGTATCGACGGATAAAAAAGCCATTATACATATTATGACTATGATATTTGAATGTAGCAAAATAAATCAGCAACTTTTGAGAGCAGTCACACTTACAAATCGCTTTACTACAGAGTCTGTTTCAATAAAAAATAATCCCTTAAGAAAAAAATAGGATAGAAATTCTCTTCTCATCCTCTTCATCTCAATCCTGATTCTCGCGTTACTTTCCCACTGATTAAACTTGATTTTAGCATCTGAATATGACGTCACAAATACAAATATCATTCTCTCCATGACAATTGGAATATCTCTCTTGGCCTCTACAAATACCTCCCTTCCTTTGTGTGTCATTTATCACCATTTCCTTCCTCCCATATAATCCTTCCCTCTCTCTCTCTCTCTCTCTCCGCCTCCGTTGTTTGTCCCTTCCTTCAATGTTTGTTACGCCTTCATCCATTTTCCAGACGCCTTCCTGATCTTTGTTCGCAAAGGACCTTTCCAGATTTCGCCTGGAAAGCGATCTCGCGGGATAGGTTCCCTTCCAAGAAAGGGTTAGAGGGGAAACTGCATAAAGGAGAAGGTTTTATACCCTCTAAGTCAGCGCCTTTCACTTAACGGGAGGCTGACGTCAGACGAGAATAGATTCCCAGTGGGAATGCTTGGAAGAAATAAGTGGTTATGCTAGCTAAATGCTATAGAAACGTAATGACTTGTATTGCAGAATTTCCAGTGTTCTTATAGACAGATTTCATAGGTGAATTATCAAGGAAAGTTGAAGTTAAACGGGAATAGCTTCCAAGTGGAATACTTGGAAAAATATGTAATTTATACTAACTATATGCTATATAAATAATGATTTGTATTGCAGAGTATGCAATGTCCTTATAGACAGATTTCATAGCTGAACTATCGAGAAAGGCTGAAGTTAGACGGGAACAAATTCCAATTGGAAAACTTGGAAAAAAAAATAACCATGATAGCTAAATTCTATAGAAATCATCTGAATTGTATTGCAGAGTATCCAGTGCCCATATATATAGCTGGAGACAGATTTCAGAAGTTTTGCTATCGAGAGAAGCAAATGGCGTAATGGACAGCTCTAATGTCAATTTAGGTATGTGACATTTAAAGCTTTGTTATGGGTTAGATAGTACAGATACTTGAGATATCAATGTATTTTTTTTTTAACTGACACTGCTTTCATTATATATCACTGTGACCATCAGTTCGTTGTTTTTCCTTAAATCATTTTCAATTATTTAAATTATTTCTATTCAGTGTTTCTGCAAAAAATTCCAAATGCAAGATATATTTATTTTTCTGTTGATAGATTAGGTAAAAAAAAAAATGGTTATCTCATCTCATTAGCCAAAACCTCTAAATTGGCATATAGTCATCTTGTTGGCTTGGAAAAAGATTATGAAAATGAAATTTTAAGATGGCGTCCATGTATATTTATTATAACTTTCCAGAATAAAACGAACCTGTATAGATGACTGCTATTAGGACACACACACACACATACACACAAACACATGCACACACACAAAACCTAGGGTACTTTTCCATTAATACAGTTGTTCTTAACCTGGGGTACCTGTCGAAACCTTAAACCTTGGGGTACGAAACATGCTATCCAGCAAGGTTAGTATCACTAATCCTTTTCATATGTTTGTATTGTATTTATATTGGATGGGGTACGAGGAAATTTTCTAAGGGATCAAGGGGTATGGGCACTGAAAAAGGTTAATAATTAAGAACCACTGCATTAACAGCTGTCCTAACCTGCATCTCTGAATTAATGAAAACTGTTCATATGACCATTTGAAAACCCTCTGACACCGGGACAAATAGCAAAAAGAGAACACTTAGAAAAGACAGCGATGAGATATAAGACGAAAAGGCTTTATGGAAATAGAAAGCCAAACGATTTCCGTGATTTTGTGAGAATATAATTAAAATAAAGCTCGAGTCAGCAAATGGAAATGTTATGAGAGCGAAAAATAAAAATATTATATCCGGATTTTCATTTTTTAGAAACAATGGATTATATTCGTTGTTGGAACTGGAATATTTGTCGTGCTGAGACAGATTCACCCTCTCTCTCTCTCTCTCTCTCTCTCTCTCTCTCTCTCTCTCTCTCTCTCTCTCTCTCTCTCTCTCTGTATAACGAAATCAGTCTCATTTATGATTTTCTGGCAATGCAGTTTTAAAGTCACACTAAATAATAATAATAATAATAATAATAATAATAATGATAATAATAATAATAATAATAATAATAATAATAATAATAACAACAATAATAATAATAATAATAATATGCTCATTCTGCCAACTATAAATTAAGTTTGCTCTCACAAACTAGTATTAAAAGGAAATAGGCAATCAATTAAAATTTGCATTTGTTTTTCTATATTGTCTCTTATTTTCTAAATGTTACTGGAAATAATAATAATAATAATAATAATAATAATAATAATAATAATAATAATAATAATAATAATAATAATAATAGTAATAATAATACTTGCAGAAATAAACTCTAAAAGAGATGAGTTTAATAATAATAATAATAATAATAATAATAATAATAATAATAATAATAATAATAATAATAATAATAATAATAATTGTATTCTTAAAATAACTTATCGAAACCAAAAATACACAGATTCAGATCAACGATTAATGTATATTTGGAAAAGGTACTTGTCATTTGGTACCTGAATCGAACGACCGTTTGCTATCAATTCCAAACCAATAATTGGAAAGGCAAAGGCAATTATTAACAAAAAAAACAGATGAATTATTTGCTATCAATGTAAGGCCTAATTGGATTTCGGGGAAATTCTTTTGATAGATATGAAAAAGATCGATTTGTTTGTTTCAAATAAATATTTGTTTGTTTACAAATAAATATCGAAAACAAAATGGTTCGAATGCCCTGAGGAATATGTTGGGTATTTGATCCTCATGATGTTGCGTATAAAAGTTTTGGGTGTTCATTTATAGGAATTATTTTCAAAATATTGTCACGTATAAATAACTGGATCTAATTTTCAAGAAAATGTTACATTAATGTAACCTTTGCCTATATCTATTCATATATTACCTATATCAAACGGAGAAATGTATAATAACATATAATTCCATTGCTATCATATTGTTTGAAATCCTCACTCTTGCGTTTCTGATCCTTCAATAAAATAATTCGGTTCTCCTTCATCATCAAATGCCGCAGCAAAACTCAGCCCTCATAATTCGACTTCACTTGCTAAAAAATTCGTAATATTCAAACATCCCTGACGGAGATAAACAATGTCTTCGACGGCGCGAAATATTTCTCCTCCATTTCTTGGCGCGAGCGTCGTAAATATTTAATGTCAGAGTCGACGCAGAGTCGATTTATTCGTTTCCCCGCGTTATTGGCTTCGTGGTGTCGAATATAAAGAGCCGGGGGGGATGCTGCGTCGTTTTTGTGGGTCCTGGAGTGATGCTCGTCCAAAAGAATTCCAGTCGAAGGCGTTCGATCTGTTGCTACGGGTGATACGTGTTTTTTTTTTTTGTTTTTTTACAATTTTATTACAGGGATAGAGGAAGCTTCAGTTTCAAATGAATTTGCGTGTGGATGACTAAATATCTCCTTGTTTTATTGGATGTCTTATTAATTGAGATTTACCGTATGATAACAAATCGTAAGATAAGTACATACATATATACATACATACATACACACATGAACGTATATATATATATATATATATATATATATATATATATATATATATATATATATATATATATATATATATGTGTGTGTGTGTGTGTGTGTATGTGTGTGTGTGTGTGTGTGTGTGTGTGAGTATACATCCATACTTGTCTGGTTGCCTTACGAACATAATACCAGGGCCTTAATGACAGAAATAATTGCATGCATTATCATCATAGCATCGAGAGAGAGAGACAATGATATCGACCTGAGTGATTCTCTCTGGTGAATATTAAAAAATCACCGATAAGTACAGTAAGGCTTTCCAAAATATCAAGATATCTGTCGCTCAGCCAGCGGGCGTATGTAGACCTGAATGCAATAATGTAAATTTGAACGTGAAATCGTTCTCGTACTGGACTGCGATGTTCGTTATTAGCAATATTTACAATGAATCACTAACCTAAGCAATCCTTCGCTAAACATTCTCATGATCGAGGCCTACACTATTTGATCGCGTGAATGTCTCATGGCGTCTTGAGTGCCAACCATCAGTTTTATGACCAAAACTCTTCGTCAGTCTTTATTTAGTGTCATCACGCGACACGTGATGATTGATTGTCAATCACAAATTCTGCGAAATGATAAATCAGTTAGCTAGGTTGCGTATCAGAATTCTTGTGTTGTTCCTGTCAAACTAGGGAGCAGTTGATGTTTAAAGCATTTTGCTTCTGCGGAATATTCGCGTATGTGTAGCAGCAGTTATTCGAATATACTATTCCATATTGATTATGTTTCTTCAGTGGAATTACACGAGGAGAGAGAGAGAGAGAGAGAGAGAGAGAGAGAGAGAGAGAGAGGAGGGTTTATTTAGAGAAACAAGGCGTAACTCTCGGAATATGAATGTTGAAATACATTTGATCTGAATAAGTAATTGTCCAGTCAACGACAATTACATTTCATAGAGAGAGAGAGAGAGAGAGAGAGAGAGAGAGAGAGAGAGAGAGAGAGAGAGAGAGAGAGAAGTCAAAACTCTTGCTCAGAATTTCAAGATTAAAATACATAAGATTTGATTAAGTATTAATCCAATTAACGACAACTTCATGTCAGAGAGAGAGAGAGAGAGAGAGAGAGAATTTATTGAATGGAATACGTAAAAATTCTTGGAATACGAAGAATTTAATCACATATGATTTCAATAAGTAATTACTCATTTAGCAACAAACTTCATCTTAAGAACATTTTGATTTGTACAGAAATTAAAAATGTTCGTCAAAGTCACCCCCTTGATTTATGGATGCCGAGAAATTCTTTGTAAATACTCAAAATTTCTCTCTGATATTGAAAAATTCAATATACCTTCTTAAGATATGTATTGAAAAGTTCAATATACCTTATGATATGCATTGAAAAGTTCATTATACCTTCTTAAGATAAGTATTGAAAATGTCAATATACCTTCTTAAGATAGGTATTGAAAATTTCAATATACCTTCTTAAGATAAGTATTGAAAAGTTCAATATACCTTCTTAAGATAAGTACTGAAAATTTCAATATACCTTCATAAGATAGGTATTGAAAATTACAATATACCATCTTAAGATATGCATTGAAAAGTTCAATATACCTTCTTAAGATATGTATTGAAAAGTTCAATATACCTTCTTAAGATATGTATTGAAAAGTTCAGTATACCTTATTATGATATGCATTGAAAAGTTCAATATACCTTCCTAAGATGATAAATGTATTGAAAAGTTACTTATACCTTCTTAAGATATGCACTGAAAATTTCAATATACTCTCTTAAGATAAGTATTGAAAATTTCAATATATCCTCTTAAGATAAATATTGAAAATTTCAATATACCCTCTTAAGATAAGTATTGAAAACTTCAATATACCCTATTACGATAAGTATTGAAAATTTCAATATACCCTCTTAAGATGCGCATTGAAAATTTCAGTATACCTTCATTGTTTCGAATACAATACGAAAAAGTTGCAAAGAACTGGCATTTTCGCACAAGTCCTCTCATTTCTCGTTTTTCCGTCTTATTGTAAATTCTGATGAGAGACTGGAAATGAAAAATTCAGGACCAGTGCAACAAGTGGAATGTAAATTCTTCTTCTTCTTCTTCTTCTTTCTCTTCTTCTTCTTCTTCTTCTGATTCACTACTCCGCGTCTCCCAAGATATTTGGGATCAACTTTCCTTTACAAGGCCAACTTTAACTATTCGTTTCATTTCCAGTGGTTACAGAAAATACAGTGAATGCGTGACAATACGTAATGTCAGACTAGGAAAGACATTACTAACATACTTTGTTAGAGAAGGAAGATTCGTGGGAGAAGACTTATAGGAGAGATATGCAAAATTCCTTTTGGATAAATATTTTGCTTCATAAACAGGTTGGAAACAGTCAACTGATTGAATAATTAAATATATATATATTTATGTATGTACAGTATGTATACATATATATATATATATATATATATATATATATATATATATATATATATATATATATATATATATATATATTAGTCACTTCATTCATTACTGAATTATGCTTATAGCAATCTAGCAGGTCAACTTAGAAATGTGTATACGCGGTTTCTGTGTCAATTGATTATGAAAACGTGTCATCTAAAAAAAAACTGGTGCCAAAGAAAGTCCGTTTTTAACAAATGTTTTCAGATTTCACAGGTAAATGTCACACCCTGATTTTGTGCAATCAGACAGTTATGAAATCTGAGGATATGTCGTGCGTTTTTGAAGATTAAAAATGATAAAAAAAAACGCACCTTGCGCATGCGTTCACTAAAGACTGGTCGATTTAACGTTTTCTGGCATCGTTGTTCTCTAAAAAATACTTTAAAGTTCTGTGGGGCATTTATCTAAAAAACGACGTGTTTTATATCTTTCCAGGATGCAGCAGACGTTAACTTTCTCTCTCAATTGTTTTTCAAGAAATATTCCCTGCAGATCTTTGCTATTTGTTCTCTTGGATCATGGAGTTCACTCGGGAGACAGGAAACTGGAATTGTAGGTTAAGTAATAAATGCTGAGCTTTCAGGCTTTAAGGACGATTCAGTTTATTTTCTTTATAGGTTTTTAGAAAGACGATTGAGTGTCTGCTTATTGTTAAGAATATGTAAATTTGTTCAAAATATTCATAACATAAAACTGACATGATTTTCCATCTTTCAAACTCACTCACATCTATATATACATATGTATATGTGCATACAGTATATATAAATATATATACATATATATATGTATACGTATATGTATACATACAAATATATTATATATTTATACACACACACGCACACATACACACACACACACACACACACACACACACACACATATATATATATATATATGACTATTTATCACATCACCGTGATTCATATACAATCAGAAAGCTACAAACGTCCTTTAATATCAATTCACTCTACCTCGGAAGTAATATATTTTCATATATGTTACCGAAGGGGAATTTTAGTTGATAATAAGTCCACCGTCCGTGGTGGACTTATTATCAACTAAAAATTCCCCAGTCAACATATATGAAAATATATTACTTCCGAGGTAAAGTGAATTGAATTAAAGACGTTTGTAGCTTTCTGATTGTATATATATATATATATATATATATATATATATATATATATATATATATATATATATATATATATATATATATATATATATGGCTTTTTTATCTTAAAAGGGTTGGTTCTACACGGGCTTATTTTTTCAGCTTCTAAATTAGTATATTGGTATGAAGTTGCAAGAACCATACCTTACACTGATAGTGTCGTGAGCTCTCTCTCTCTCTCTCTCTCTCTCTCTCTCTCTCTCCCCTTATATAATGACAGCCATGATGAGATATAATGTAAAAGACTGGAGAATCATTATTTACTTTGATAATTCGAATTCATTTTATTTGATATTTTATTTTATTTTGTTTTACATTTTATTTCATTTCATTTTATATTCTATTTCATTTCATGAATGAAATCCTTTGATAAGATGCGTGAAGACTGAGCCAAGTTTAGTACGTAGAAAATCTGCATATTTTTTTTATTTCTTTTTTTTTTATTTATTCGCGGGATCTTTAGCGAGAGGAAATTCTGGCAGCTAATGAGCGAAACAGAGAAATGACACACGACACGATGAAGTATAGAGAAAAGGGATCTTAAGAATGTGCCTTTTTGCATTATGACACAAAAAAACGGATTTCTTTCTTGCTACAGTACGACTGCTACATAGCTTCTACACTTAGAGTTTCTCTCTCTCTCTCTCTCTCTCTCTCTCTCTCTCTCTCTCTCTCTCTCTCTCTCTCTCTATATATATATATATATATATATATATATATATATATATATATATATATATATATATATATATATATATATATACATATATATATATAGCTACATATATATATAGTATGTATGTATACATATATATATATATATATATATATATATATATATATATATATATATATATATATATATATTATGATATGTATATATACTGTACATGTATATAAACATATATATATATATATATATATATATATATATATATATATATATATATATATATACATACATACATACAGTATATATATACATATATATATCTAAACAAATATATACATGTATATATATATATACATATGTGTGTGTATTTGTCATCAAATCTAATTATGAGTGTTGGTTGGGTCACTAAGCGTCTGACCAGGGTTAGTAAGGTAAATGGTGGAAGGAAAAATGTGTCAGGAGAAATACGAGTTTCAACATCAAGTTACGTCTGAATGAGAATTTTTCTATAAAATTCACGGAAAATTCAATGGCCTTTACACGGGAATTAGAAAAACTCACAAACTATGCTTTATAATTCTGGACAGAATTTTCCATTAATATTTCAACGTCATCCACCCTGTTTTATCAAAGAAATTCCTGACATGCAATTAGCCCCGTTATATTAAGTCTGGGCGTTTTATATATATACAATGCCGTTGCCTCTAGGATATTAGTTTGTGGCTGATACAAAAATAATAGAGAAAAAAAATTGTATTTTGGTGCCCGATAGTCAATATGAGTAATTTTCCGATGATCTCAAAATCAGTTATATTTTTACTAACTAGACTTCTTCTTCTTCTTCTTCTTCTTCTTCTTCTTCTTCTTCTTCTTCTTCTTCTTCTTCTTCTTATCATTATTATTATTATTATTATTATTATTATTATTATTATTATTGGTCAATATGAATTTTTGCTTTCGATCTCAAAATCAGTTGTATTTTACTAACTGGATTTATTATTATTATTATTATTATTATTATTATTATTATTATTATTATTATTATTATTATTATTATTATTACCAAATATCAATTATTTACTTATGATCTCAAAACTAGACATATATCTACTAACTGGATCTATTATTATTATTATTATTATTATTATTATTATTATTATTATTATTATTATTATTATTATTATTATTATTATAATTTCTAAACCTTAAATCCAAAATCATATGGAAAATGAATAAAATTCTGTTTTATTTTCATGTCAATAGCCTGTCTTTTGTACTACATTTGAGAGAGAGAGAGAGAGAGAGAGAGA
Organism: Macrobrachium rosenbergii; assembly: GCF_040412425.1. Classification (NCBI taxonomy): domain Eukaryota; kingdom Metazoa; phylum Arthropoda; class Malacostraca; order Decapoda; family Palaemonidae; genus Macrobrachium; species Macrobrachium rosenbergii. The sequence continues at coordinate 21,887,164 of NC_089794.1, forward strand.
GAGAGAGAGAGAGAGAGAGAGAGAGAGAGAGAGAGAGAGAGAGATTCTACGGTACCTATGGATTAGTTCTACCCCTCTCCCCCACGACAAGGTAGATGTTAATCCAAAATGGATCGGTTTTGCGAATTTATTAAAATCTGAAGTATCTCTGTTGTAAAAATCTTTCGCGAAAGTTGTTCTATACGAAATTTAAGCTTCCGTAGTTTCGAATGTGTATGTACTTAACTGATACCGAAGCTATTAAGTAAATTACTTTATTTTACTCATAAAGTAAAGTTTAATACACCTGCTTTCAGATATTTCCCTGAACACTGAAGAAAGTAAAGTGTATCTATGGATGTTTCAGTGGCGTTTCGGTATTCCGCTTGAATCATGCGAAATATTCCACTCGGAATCAATTCCAGTCTGATTCCAAAAACCACCTCAAATGAAGCAAAGGATTCGTCCAATCTGAAGGATTCGACCAATCAGATCCTTTGAGAGGAGTTTCTCCTTGAACTTCTGAGAAGTTGGGGGGAGGGTGGGGAAAGGATTTCCAGCGAGATCGCTCTCCAGGCGAATCCTGGAAAGGTCCTTTGCGAACAAAGATCAGGAAAGCGTCTGGAAAATGTATGAAGGTGTAACACTGAAGGGAAAGAGACAAACAACGGAGGATTGGGAAGGGGGAAATGGTGATAAGTGACACACAAAGGAAGGGAGGTTTTGTTAAAGAGAAGAGACATTCCACTTATTAAGGGAGACGCATCTGTAGACGCCGAATGTCATGCTATATCGGGGTAATGGGATCAAAAGGACCTAAAAATTACAGTTATAGATTAAATTGCTTCTTTCGCAAAGATGTGGAGGTCCTATTGATTACTTCTCTCTCTCTCTCTCTCTCTCTCTCTTTAAATGGATTTACAATGTTTATCTCTCTTTCTCTCTCTCTCCCTCTCTCTCTCTCTCTCTCTCTCTCTCTCTCTCTCTCTCTCTCTCTCTCTCTCTCTCTGTCTTTAAACAATTTTCACTGTTTATCTCTCTCTCTCTCTCTCTCTCTCTCTCTCTCTCTCTCTCTCTCTCTCTCTCTTTTTAAAGCGATTTTCACTACTTATCTCTCTCTCTCTCTCTCTCTCTCTCTCTCTCTCTCTCTCTCTCTCTCTCTCTCTCTCTCTCTCTTTTAAAGCGATTTTCACTACTTATCTCTCTCTCTCTCTCTCTCTCTCTCTCTCTCTCTCTCTCTCTCTCTTTTTAAAGCGATTTTCACTTACTTATCTCTCTCTCTCTCTCTCTCTCTCTCTCTCTCTCTCTCTCTCTCTCTCTCTCTCATTGCTGTTTCTCTGTCTGTTTTTTTATCACGTGTCCTCAACAACTACGTCCATCAGATCATAAAAAAAGATAAGATTCTCCAATAAGTTCACTCTCTTCTAATCCAGCTACGTAAAAGAAAAAAAAATAAAACTTCATATAATAAATCCCTCAAGAAGAAGATTGAGCACCCAGTGTCCCTAGAAGCCTCTTTACGACACTTCTGAGGACGAGAGACACCGCCACAATCAAGGGCGACGCCCTTGAGGGAGCGTCGCGGTAGCAGCCATGCTTAAGGGAAAATGGAATCGCGGACTGGACGGCTTCTTAGTTGGTATTTTTCGTGAATTACCAAGCTGCTGGGAACGAGGATTGTAACTGGGAGGATGGGAGAGGGGTTGATCTTATTTACGGGATAAGAAACTATTTAACTTTATATATATACACACACATTCTCTCTCTCTCTCTCTCTCTCTCTCTCTCTCTCTCTCTCTCTCTCTCTATGTATATGTATATATATATATATATATATATATATATATATATATATATATATATATATATATATGTGTGTGTGTGTGTGTGTGTGTGTATGTATGTATGTATATATATTTATGAGCATATATATATATATATATATATATATATATATATGAATATACATATATACATGTATACACACACGCACACATATATAAACCAGGTTTGATTTGTACATATTAGATGTAGGGTTTATTATTCCTGAGAGAGAGAGAGAGAGAGAGAGAGAGAGAGAGAGAGAGAGAGAGAGAGAGAGAGAGAAACTACCAACACTACAGGTAAGATAACTGCAGGATCATTCTGTGATACATACATACACTATATATATATATATATATATATATATATATATATATATATATATATATATATATATATATATATATATATATATATATATATATACATATATATATATATATATATATATATATATATATATATATATATATATATATATATAGTATATGTGTGTGTGCGTGTAAATGTGTCTGTATTTATTCAAAATAAACTGCAAGACATTAATTCTTTTTAGAAGATTATAGATAGGTTAAGAAAAGCATGTCTATTATTTTATATTACAAGATCATATAATTATGCGATTTTGTTTATTTTATAAGGAGCTTTCAGTTCCTACTATTTTGGGGACAGAAATACGTTCGTATTTTATTTTCATGTACCGAATATTTCATGTATTTCAACATTTGTTGTAGAAAACACTGCACACATAATTTATAAATTAGTTTGAGTAATTATTTGTGAAGAGGACTAATTGCTCTTGGCAACATATTCGCTGGTAAGATAATTTTGCCTAACTTGGAATAGGCTACAATGTTTTTCATGAACAAGCTAAATGCAGTAAGGCATCTCCTCTTCGCTCTCTCTCTCTCTCTCTCTCTCTCTCTCTCTCTCTCTCTCTCTCTCTCTCTCTCTCTCTCTCTCTCTCTCCCCTTCTGTGTGTCAGTGTGTGTGTGTGTGTGTGTGGAAGGGTTTGTGATAGACAAAAATAATATTATGAGAAAAATAATGATATACCAACACCACCTCTCTCTCTCTCATTCTATACTTATGAAAGAGCCACGCCCTTAGATTAAAAATGTTACGCCCTTTGACTCCTGCGGGGGGAGCGAAGACCGCTGTCAACTTCTCTCAGTATTCAGCTCCACGGAGCCAATGAGGCGGGGAAAACGAACGCATCGCCCCCCACCCTCTCTCTCTCTCTCTCTCTCTCTCTCTCTCTCTCTCTCTCTCTCTCTCTCTCTCTCTCTCTCTCTCTCTCTCACCAAATATTCTCAAAACTCCGACAAAATCCGGAAGAAGCCGGAAGCGAGATATTGCAGACCAAATCCCCTTTCATCTAATTTTGGGCGTCGAGGCTGGATTTGGGGTTTATTCACTCTGGGGAGAGAGAGAGAGAGAGAGAGAGAGAGAGAGAGAGAGAGAGAGAGAGAGTTTGGGGGTGAATTGGTGGGGATTCTAGGTCGCCATAACCCTATATTAAGGATGGACAATATTGTTAAAATAACTATTGGATATATTAGTTTAGGCTCTATAGTCAATGCTTAGAATGTTCTTTAGATATTTTGCCTAGTTTTTATTGAATTTCCTATATATACATGTATATATATGTATATATATACATATGCATATATATAAAACCAGACTCCCCTCTCATCCCACGAAAACAAAGACTCCCGAAAAAGAATATGGCCCTGGACGTTCAGCTACAATTAAGACTCAAAAAGTATTGGCCACAGACAATCCCCTTTATGTACGCCCACCATCAATCTCATCTTTATCGTTTACCTGAGTGTGTGGATGGACCTCATAACGTCTTAGGGAAGAGGATCCGTCCGAATTTTTATGGGTTCCTCTTTCTCTGAAAGCTTTTCCAAAGGCTGCCGAGAGAGAGAGAGAGAGAGAGAGAGAGAGAGAGAGTTGGGGGGTTGGTAGGGAAGGGGAAAGAGGGGGGTGTTGAGGAAAAGTGTTTTCTGACGTATCTCTTTATAATGGCTGTCGATAAATTGCGAGAGAGAGAGAGAGAGAGAGAGAGAGAGAGAGAGAGAGAGAGAGAGAGAGAGAGAGAAGAAAACACAAACTTGGAAGAGCCAGTCAAAGGTCAGGTGACATCTGCAGCTCAATTAACAATGTTGTCAGGCGCCGTCGAACTCAAAAAGTCACGAGAAAGAATAAAAAAAAAAAAAACTAAAACAAAACTCTTTTGAAAAAAGGCCACATAAAAGTGACTGGTAGAATATAACCTCCTATATTTTCATAATTATGATATTAATGTTTTTGGGAATAGGGAAGTTCGTTTGTATTATATGTATATATACATATATATATGTATACATACATATATATATGTAATATATATATATATATATATGTAATATATATATATATATATATATATATATATATATATATATATATACAGTGGTTAGTAATCGCATCATTTAGAAACCAAAAGCCAAATTTTAAGTTATGATCAAAACGTAACTTTTTCATAATTATCACGGCCTCAGATAACGTAATTGTAATGATTACCCTTGTTATTAAGAAAGTATCCCAACTTATTTTCAAAACAGCGGTACGAAAAGTCACTAAACTATTTTTTTTTCTTTTGCTTTCTTGGTTCTTGCAATACACAACTTTTACAATCACAACCCAAGTTAAACAACTAGGTGTTATTATATATATTCAAGCCTTCGTGTCTTAACAACGCCAGAAAAGATTTCTGGTTATGAATTTCTCAAAAAGGAAGGAAAAAAAAAAAAGGTTTCCCAGAACGCACAGTTTGTTACCAACTCGAAGACATGTACGAACTAGATCAAAAACATTGCAGTGTTTTTTATGCATATGAATGGCGGTAAAACTGAGGACTGTTTGTGTAAGAGAGAGAGAGAGAGAGAGAGAGAGAGAGAGAGAGAGAGAGAGAGAGAGAGAGATTAGCCATTGTTAAAGTAATTATTATTATTATTATTATTCAGATGATGAACCCTCTTCATATGGAACAAGCCTCCAGTTGCCATTGACTTGAAATTCAAACTGCCAAAGAATATGGTGTTCATTTAATAGACGTTACAGGAGATAATAGGAAATACAGAAAGACAAAATCAGTTATTATAAAAGAAAAGAAAAAATAAACTCACAATCTAATAAATACGTGGATAAAAATGTAATTGAATTATGAAAATACAATGTGAATTGTTTTAGGGGAGTGAATACCACATTTAAAAGAAACTCCGTAACAGGGAATTCTAGAATGTAATCACTTCATAAATAAAACTCGAGATGTAAGTAAATTACAGGAAATCCTACTTAAGAATACAACCATTGTATAAATAACGCTCAATATGAAAGTAAATTAATTACTAGCTTTCCACCAGGATAAAAACACGAAGGTTTCCGAGCTGCTCTTGTGCCTTTGGGGCGTGGAAGTGATAATGCTGTATTTCATTTCCTGTACAGGTTTAATTTTAATTTCGTTTCAGCATTAATTTCTTCCCGCGAGTGAATAAGTACTTATGATCTGGTTAAAAAGTGAGAAAATAGATTCAAGAAATGGGAAAACAGTTTTTAGTTTTCTGTAAAAAGAAAACTATATATTATAGAGATGGCTATTTGTCCGCCCGTCCGCACTTTTTTCTGTCCTCCCTCAGATCTTAAAAACTACTGAGGCTAGAGGGCTGCAAATTGGTATGTTGATCATTCACCCTCCAATCATCAAACATACCAAATTGCAGCCCTCTAGCCTCAGTAGTTTTTTATTTCATCTACGGTTAAAGTTAGCCATGATCGTGCGTCTGGCTCCGCTAGAAACTCGATTGCGCCGAAGAAACTCCAGCGCAATTTTTACTTGTTTTATTTTGATAACTGTTTTCTTACTGATTACTGCCTGTTTTCCGCCCCACTCGTGATAATTAGGTGAAGATGAAACTGGAGATATTTTTTATACCAAACGTTGGTTAGGTTTAAATTAAGTTGGCTTATGTCAGTGCGAGCCATTGCCGTCAGGTGGCCCGTAAGAGTTGTAAGCTGTTAAAGGATGCAAGGGGCCTGGTTTGGACCCCCTGTCTCTCCCCTGAAAGGCACAACAAAAGGAGACAGTAACCTCTTCGCATTAAACGAAAACCAGACGAGAAATAGTGGATGGAAACTAGAACTGAAGAGATGCAACAGATCCCATTGTGGGAACTTCTTCGCAGACAACATATGTGACACATTGAGCAAACTGCCACCAGAAGTTGTCAACAGCAAGAGTGTGGAGGAAGAGTTGAAAAGAAAGCTAGACAGATTCATTAGAAGAACACTGGGAATGAACAGTAAAACCTGCTCCTAGAGATAAGTGAACACATGATGTCTCCTCGGATGGACTAATAAGTCTTTCAGACATCCTGGTCCTTGTAACTCCTTGTGACTCCCTACCAAGAGATATAATATCATACTAAGGGATTATATTTCCTCTGAAGGTTATCATTAATTTACCTGGTAAAATACTTCAAGGTGAAAGCTAAACTGGATGGAAATTTTTCGTTTAACGTAAGGTAAAATTTTAATTATGGAAAATGAATGAATTTCCATCATATTCGCATTCTTTTTTGTTTTTATTTTTTTTCAAACTACTGACAACTAAAAATTCTAAAAGGTTAAAAATTATAGTTTCGGAAAAGTATAATGGAACTGAATTGAATATAGAACTTAGGCCAAAGGCCAGACACTGGGACCTAAGAGGTCATTCAGCGCTGAAACGGAAACTGACAGTAAAAGGTTTGAAAGGTGTAACAGAGGAAAACCTCAAAGCAGTTGCACTATGAATCAAATGTTAGGAGAAGATGGATAGCAAGATGGAAGGAAGAGAATAAGAAAGGAGGTACAGTAAAAGGAACGAAAGGGGTTGCAGCTAGGGGCTGAAGGCACGCTGCAAAGAACCTTAAGTAATGCCTACAGTGCACCACATGAGGTGCACTAACAGCACTAACCCTCTACAGGGGAAAGAGTATAATAGTACAAAAGTAATATCTAGCTTCAAACCGAAACCACTTACCTACAGAAAATATTTAATTTTTCACTTTAATTACTGACTGAAGTTCAGGAGAGCCTCTCGAACGATGCCTACCCTAGCAATGCAATGCATTACTACCTAATACTATTCTTCTTGAATTTTAATACATTTTTATCTATTTATCTATTTATTTACTTTTTCCTTATTTAATAAGTGGGATCTCTTCTTTCTGTATTTCCTTTTACTTCCTCTCACTTCTTCCTAATGAATTCCTTAATATTCTTTGGAAGCTTGTATTTTACTCGTAAGTCAATGGGCCCTGTGGTGGTATTGTTCTATATGAATAGGATTCATCTAATGAGTAATAATAATAAATAATAATAATAATAATAATAATAATAATAATAATAATAATAATAATAATAACATCTTTATTAAATGAGAATAAGTTGAGTGCATTCAATGTTGCGACAAGGAACGATCTGATTTTAACAATTCGGCCCCGTCAGATTTTCAAAATGATTCAGTTCATTATGCAAATCGAATCGTGGAGTTGATGCGTGCAGCAGGATCTGCTGTCAGGGAGGATTTGATCCCACTGAAATTCCGACTGATGAATTGGTGATTACGACAGTGACAGGTTTCATCGTCTGAATTTATTTCAGTTGGACATTTTTCTGAAGACTGGAAACGTTCAAGCGTGTATTTGAGGCGTTGAACATGCATTTTCCCAAATGGTGAATGTTATGGAAGTTTCATATGAACTCTCTCTCTCTCTCTCTCTCTCTCTCTCTCTCTCTCTCTCTCTCTCTCTCTCTCTCTCTCTCTCATTAGCCCCAAGACTTCCTATTCTTTTCCCCTACCTTACCTTTCCTCTTCCTCAAGATCCGTCGTATAGACTCAAAAGAGACACTCCTTTTTTTTTTTCCCAGCTGCTTCTATATATGCCGAAACTTCACTGGGCTCATCAAAGGCTTCTGCCGCCAGTCGTAGATTCCTTGGAATCTTTTAGGAATAAAAAAAAAAACCACGTGAGACGGTGTTCATTAAGGATTCCCGAAATAAAGGGCAGAGAGTCTGTTCCTTTTTCCAAGGCGCTTTCTCTTTGTAGTCGTGCGTAGCTCTGCGGCTGGGAGAGAGAGAGAGAGAGAGAGAGAGAGAGAGAGAGAGAGAGAGAGGTGCAATTGATATTATTTCCCCCTTCAGTTGGTTAGCACCACGGGAAAACAACACAACCGTCGCTGCTATTCCAATAATCTAAAATTTGAGCCTCGCAAAATTTTAATGTCCACAAAATTTCTTTTTATTGACTAAGAACTGTTTCTTAAGGACGAATCTTTCTTCCGATAAAGAATGGCAACAGTACGACATCTCTACTGAATAATTTAAATGCGGATAAAACTCGCGTGACAGACAAAAGAACAACGTTTGCTTTTAGTAACATTGCTTACCTGAAATGACTCACCCAGATACGCTTTCATGCTCACTGCATTTTGTAAAGGATCTGAAGGTTATGCATACTAACAAACTTCACTTCATACTGATGTATAAACGAATAATAAAATGTATAACCTTTAGCCTCATTAGTATTATATCATAGAGAAATCACAGTTAACTGTATAACCCCAAAACTAAATGAATAGCCTTTCTTACAGACGAATAACTGTGGGCGTTCTCCACGAATTCGAGCACCAAAAACAAAGACGGGGAAATAAAAATTGCAAAATGAAGAAACTGGACGGACCAATCAGAGTTCCCAGTGACTGCCTCAACTCAATTAGCAAATAGCGCAGTGCACCGTCCAATTCGGAATTCATGTTCGGCGCAAAAGCACAAGAACATATAGACCTTTTACGTTTTTGAAGGAAATAAAATATATTGGTAGAACAAAACCTTCCTTTGCCTCTCTTCACGTTTTAGAAAATGTACGTAACTCTGGAACCAGCTGAGATATTGAGTTTTATGCGTTTGGCTAAAATAGATTCGAATTCTTTTGTAAAAACCATTTATTTATTTTTTTTTGGAAGGAAATTAAGTGATGTATTGGCAGAAAAAAAAACATTTTCACTTATTTTTACGTTTTACAAATGTCTGTAATTTTGGAACCAGCTGAGATATTGAGTTTTATATGTTTGACTAAAATGTGTTCAAATTCTTTTTCCTATAAAGTTAGAATAGTTATAATTCCAGAGTGGATTTTGACAAAGAAAAAATACGACAAGGGCGGCTGTAACAAGGGAAAAATATTAAAAAAAACAAAAACAATGAAACAAAATCAAGACATTCCCTTACAAAGAAAATATTATAACAAAAAAATAAACAAGTAAAAAATGCGCCGAAGTTTCTTCGAGTTTTCTGTGCATTGTATAATCAAGGCCACCAAAATAGATCTATCTTTCGGTGGTCTCGGCTATAATGCTGTATGAGTCGCGGCCCATGAAACTTTAACCGTGGCCCGGTGGTGGCCTGGCCTATATCGTTGCCGGACGCACGATTATGGCAAAGTTTAACCTTAAATAAAATAAAAACTACTGAGGCTAGAGGGCTGCAATTTAGTATGTTTGATGATTGGAGGGTGGATGATCAACATACCATTTTGCAGCCGTCTAGCCTCAGTGGTTTTTAAGATCTGAGGACGGACCAAAAAGTGCTGACAGAAAAAGTGCGGACGGACAGACAAAGCCGGCACAGTAGTTTTCTTTGACAGAAAACTAAAATAAATGAAACTAAAGCGAGGAATATTTTCCCTGTACGTGGAACAATTCGAAATATATTTTTAAGCAATTCCTTTGCCAGTTGAGGACGATAAAAATATGACAATCTTTATCTAAAAGGAAAACGCAGGACAGGTTAGCACTGCTTTCCAAGTGGATCACTTGCTGAATATTTAAATCACACAGACGACTGTGTCTCCCAGTGGGTGTAGTTCATGTGTCTATAGTGGCGGTTTGGAAGTCTCACTCGTCAAGTTCTGTATTCCCGAAGTTAGCTTTCTTTTCTTTGAACGTTCACTTTCTTTTTTCGAAAGTTCACTTTCATTTTTCGAAAGCTAATTTTCTTTTTTTCGAAAGCTAACTTTCTTTTTTCGAAAGCTAAATTTTTTTTTAGAAAGTTAATTTTTTTTCGAAAGTTAACGTTCTCTTTTCTAAAGTTAACTTTCTTTTTTCTAAAATTAACTTTCTTTTTCCAAAGTTAACTTTCTTTTTCGAAAGTGAACTCTTTTTTTCGACAGTTAATTTAATTTTGTCCGAAAGTTAACTTTCTTTTCATCAAAGGTTGACTTTCTTTTTGTCGAAAGTTAACTTTCTTTTTCTCAAAGGCTAACTTTCTTTTTTCTAAAGTTAAGGTTCTTTTTTTCGAAAGTTAACTTTCTTTTCATCAAGAGTTAACTTTTTTTTTTTTTTTTTTTTCCTTCCTCTCCTAACTATTGTTTCATAGTGCAACTGTGAGGTTTCCCTCCTGTTACACCTTTCAAACCTTTTTACTCTTAATTTCCCTTGCAGCTCTGAATGACCTATAAGTCCCAGCGATTGGCCTTTGGCTTAAATTTCATGTCCCAGTTCCAGTGTTTCCAATAAGTTATTAAAATACCTCCCCACCGTCCGCCTCTCTCTCTCTCTCTCTCTCTCTCTCTCTCTCTCTCTCTCTCTCTCTCTCTCTCCACACGTAAATTTATAGAACAAAGTGAAAATAAGCATTTTTCCAAAACCATTAAATATTTCAGTCTCTCCTCCAGTCTAGGAAACAACTTCAGTTATTATAACTTGATGAAACAACCCTTTAGGGAGATGTTGTTTCTCTAACAGGAAATAATTGTTGTGTCCAAATAGATTCCGTGTGAGATATTCCCCTGGCGGCCATTTTGTTTTTGTTTAGCGCACAAACAGTAAACAAACAGGAGGCAGAGTCCGAAGGCTTAAACGGGTGTGTACCTAGAACTTATAACTTCTTGGCTAAACTTCCCTTCGGGGAAAATACTCTCGGTATATTTTTCCTAAAAGGAAAAAAAGGCTATGGTAATATTTCCCATGGTGAGTATTCAGATCCGTGTATGTAATGACGTTTTATTTAGATTTTTCTTCTAAATAAAACAAACAAACGCTGTAGCGGGTTCTGTAACCTGAGGTTACAGGTCGCTCCAACTAAATGATATTTGCAACCAGGAGGATGATAATTAAGAGTTTAAAAATTGCAGAATCGTTGAATTTATGATTTTTTCTCACTAACAGAAACAAAAGAATGTTATAATAAGTTGTATAGCCCAAAGTATAATGTAAGAGACGATACAACCGTTCCAAGAAGATATTCCTCTCTTTTTTTTTTCAAAGTGCTCCCCACTCACGCACTTCAAAATCAAGTACTTCAAATTGTAAATGCAACAAATAAAAAAGCTTAACCAAAAATAAATGGTAATGATTAAGGGAAAATCACAAAATACAGGAAACTGGCTGACCAAGGGGTAAAAATTATTTGAATTATTCAAGATTCATTATCTGAAATTAAATGGGAAGTATTAAGTGCTACAATATTCCATTTACCAACCACTTATCACAAGTACATATAGGAGCTCTTATGTTGCACATAGAGCCTCATATTTACTTAATTCCTGGATTAAAAGACCCCTCAAAATCCTTTCAGGTTGATATATATCACTCCATCTACGAGGTTTCAATACTGCAACAAAAAATCTAGTTGTATACACATTTTGAATGCTGTAATCTCACCACTGTTCACCCAAACCACCTTTCTACGTACGGTAGGACAGTATCAAAGATAATTCAAGTCACTGACTGCGCGTACGCGCGCCGTTTATAATCCCAACGGTATTTATCGTGAAGTATTATAAAAGCGTCTATTTTCACGCTGCGAAATCTCTACGATTTAAACGGTATTTATGGTATACTGATTCCCGGACTCGGGAGATAGACCTGGGGCAGTTTTTTTAAGTTCCTGGTATCAGTGTCCAATTTCATTTTGATTTTTTTACTCTTTTTTTTAATAAATTCGAGGGAATACAGCTCTCTCTCTCTCTCTCTCCCTCTCTCTCTCTCTCTCTCTCTCTCTCTCCCTCTCTCTCTCTCTCTCTCTCTCTCTCTCTCTCTCTTGATTTAAAATTTTTTTGTCAGTGTATTAGAAGGAATACATCTCTCTCTCTCTCTCTCTCTCTCTCTCTCTCTCTCTCTCTCTCTCTCTCTCTCTCTCTCTCTCTCTTAGTGATTGGTAACAATACAGCAATAAGAATACTTCCTCCCTAGTACGACACCACGATAATGAAACTCTCTCTCTCTCTCTCTCTCTCTCTCTCTCTCTCTCTCTCTCTCTCTCTCTCTCTCTCTCTCTCTCTCTCTCTCTCTTTGTGTGTGTGTGTGTGTGATTAATGACAAAAGGATAATGAGAGTACTTTTCTGTAATATATTGACAATATGATTTCTGTCTGTCTGTCTGTCTGTCTGTCTCTCTCTCTCTCTCTCTCTCTCTCTCTCTCTCTCTCTCTCTCTCTCTCTCTCTCCCCTTCGCTTTCAGTAAGTTTCTTTCGGGATTTACACAATCCCGTGATAGAAAAAAAAAAAAAAATTCTTATCCTGGGAAAGATATACATATATCCGTTCCTGATTTCGGTGTCGCGCGGTATGTAAATAAGGGTTGAACTCCCTGATATTTTATGCTTTCAAAAAAGAATTTGTTTTTTTAATCACCTGATATTTTATGCTTTCAAAAAAAAAGAAACTAAAATTTTAAAAATTATAAAAAAAATTGCCCAGCATTTTGTCGAGATATTTTTCATTTTTGGATTCGTAATTTTTTTTTAAATATATTTCGCGACAGGAAGTTCTTCATAGTTCATAGTTTGACTTGATCGGGACATGTTACCCTTCTTGCTGCCGGGATATGTGTGTGTGTATATATATATATATATATATATATATATATATATATATATATATATATATATATATATATATATATATATATATATATATATATATATATATATATATAGTCACTTAATTCATAATCCTTCATTTTCCAATATCAAACATCACTGTCATTTCTCGTACTTATTCCCTGCTAAACTAAACATCGCCAGAATCATTTCCATTTGCAAATTTCCAAAAACTATCTAAGCCTTATATCTACCCTATACACATTCTTTATGTATATTCCTCTCCCTCCCTTATCTCTACTTTTTCAAAGTGATACAGAAATACCCTTCTATCAATTTCCTTTGTAAAGATATCTACCGATAACTTCATCGACTCGTCCAGATCCGAGGTCGACCTCGAGGAATGTTAGAAGGAGGAAAAGAAAGTTTACCCTCGAGAGTTTTTCTCTCCCAATTAAATTAATCTCCGAGTGATCAGTCCAAGAAAAGATTCTGATAAAACTTTGCCGATTCTCTCCGTTTTGATTTCCGGGATATGAGAGCCATTATCGGTGGATCGAGATTTCTTCTTCTTTCCGTTGGCTTCCGACGAGACAATCAGTTTGTTTCTTTTCTGGCAGAAGGAGAAAAAGTGGTTTTCAGAACGGCGAGAGAGAGAGAGAGAGAGAGAGAGAGAGAGAGAGAGCGTTTCAGAATTCTTCCCCTTGAAAAACTTTCAGACATTTTCGTCCGTTTCTGCAGCTTTTATTATCACCTACAAACACTGGACATTTAATATATTTACCACAAGTCTTCTTACATCTTAACTTTGCATCTACATCTAATGTTCTTCTTCTAATTTTACCACTCCTCTATCCATAAAGATATAAAAAACCAACGTTAAAAATACATCCTTCTCGCAGGTTAACTTGTGCATCAAACCAGTCACTCTCCTGACTACATATTCTTACACACGCTTCGCTTCCATCTTTAAAATCGCGAATAACTTCCGAGAAATTGTCTTCTGACCATATGAATCTCAATATCCGCCATATTGCATCTTTATCGATGAAGCCACAAGTCATGTTCAGGTCCATTTGTGTCAAATACGGCTCTTTCCTTTCAGTCTTAAACCTCTCACACAACCTTCACAACAAATGCTGGAAACAACCACATCCTCTTTCACGATATTATCAATTTCTGTTTCGACAGGGGAAATGACTGAGAATGTCACTCTTCATTAGATTAGCGAAAGCGTTCTCTGCTGTTAAAACTCCACGGCTGTCAATGAAAAAACAGAACCACAAAAACAATTGGACTGACCGAGAGAATTCTCGGATGATCAAACTCCGACGCCATGATACCACTCCTTACGACGTTACGAGACGGTAAAATTCCACGACGATTCAGGACAAACACACACACACACAGATAATTCGAACATCTGAAAACGTTGGGGGGTGGGGGCCAGATTCTGGGACCCACAATAATAATTCCCCCAAAAGAAAGAGAGAGAAATAAGAACTGCAATATATAGATATATATCTACAAGCAGAAAGAAAGTTTTTTTTAAAACGTAAACCTTCTCGTGGACGAGAGGATCTCGGTCACTGTATACCTCTCTCCCCCATTTTCCTCGGTCCGTCTCTCTCTATTTACGAGATTTCCACATCCAATAAAACCTGCGGCGCCTTTCTTTTCTGATTTCTTATACGCCATTGCTCCTGTAGTTTACGGATGAATAGATACGGTAAGAGAGGGAAAAGAGAGAGAGAGAGAGAGAGAGAGAGAGAGAGAGAGAGAGACACAGAGAGAGAGAGAGAATGATCTTTTCCTTCAATCTCCGGCAGACTATTTTGTTTTTCTGTTATGCATATTACCTTTGCAGACCTGACAATGGAAGGAAAGCTTAACACAATTATCTTTTGTTCGTGAATTAATTAAAATCTTGACAGATGGAAGACGCAGTTGACTCGATTGCCTATTTCGTTTCCGCCGGTTGCAATGTGGGCAAAATTAGTTGACTATTTGATGGATAGATGAGGAGCTTAACATATATATATATATATATATATATATAATATATATATATATATATATATATATATATATATATACATATATATATATATATATATATATATATATATATATATATATATATATATATATATATATATATTTGTCCTCATGTTATTTGACGGTGTGGGCTCCAGTGTTTTGTCAGTCTGTTTGTCTATATGTATATGTATGTATGTGTATATCTATGTATGTAGGTGTGCATATGTATATATATAAATATACATATATATACAGTATATATATAAAATTACACATATATACATATATACACATATATATGTGTGTGTGTGTTTGTGTGTGTTTATATATACATATATATGTGTGTGTGTATATATATATATATATATATATATATATATATATATATATATATATATATATATATATATATATATATATTTTTTTTTTTTTTTTTTTTTTCTATTTGCAATCATCAGCTGAAAAACCTTAAGGACAGTCAACAGATTCTAAAAAAACCAAGAGGGCTCCAAAGGAAAATCAACCTGCAGAGAGAGAGAGAGAGAGAGAGAGAGAGAGAGTTGTAGCAAAAGAGAGAAATAAATAAAAATGAGTTTATAGAAAATAAAAAAAAAAACCGACACACCTGACATTCAGGAGACGTCAGCAACAGCAGACAGAAGAGAGCAGGAATGATGATTTTG
>NC_089794.1:21907602-21915102 GCF_040412425.1 Macrobrachium rosenbergii
GCCTTATGTCAGCAGGGTCTTGTCTAGGGGTTGTCCATAAGTGGATTGAGGTGTTAAATGAAATAAGAAGTCTAGTGTTGACCTCTGGACTTGACCAACCATGAGGGAAATTGGTTAACAGGTTGCTTGGTTTAGTCTTAAGGCGAGTTATGCAAGCAAGGACTTAAAAAAAATGAGTCAAGAAGACTGGTTTGGACCACTGGACTCAACAACCAAGCCGTTTGAAAGACACTAGTATTTTATTAACAGGAAGCTGACGTCATGGCTAAATACTTATAACAACATATTGTGACGTCAAGATAATGGGCCAATTCCATTGGTTGTCGAGTTTCCCTTCCAGCTGGAAGGTTTATGCAGTAAGCCAGTCTTGCAAATGTTTGATTGGCTTATATTAAGCTGGCCTTATGCCACCAAGGATTCTTGCCAAGAATTTGGTAAGATGTTGACGGTATAAGAATTGCGACGTGAATCAATTGTTAGGAGAATAAGAATGGAGGTACAGTAAAAAGAGTGGATGAGGTTGCAGCTAGGGGACGAGGAGACGCTGCAAAGAACCCCAAGTAAAGCCTACAGAGCACCGCGTGTGGTTCACTGGCGATACGAACCCCCCTTCGGTACAGGCCTGATGTGAACCTTTGGACTCTGCCCAACGAAAAGAAACGAAATTCCTGTTTTTTCAGTCACTTCCCTCTGCTTTCTTCCGTGTTTCCTGTAGAGGCGTGACGGCAGGG
The DNA here is from genome assembly GCF_040412425.1 of Macrobrachium rosenbergii. Lineage (NCBI taxonomy): Eukaryota > Metazoa > Arthropoda > Malacostraca > Decapoda > Palaemonidae > Macrobrachium > Macrobrachium rosenbergii. Next base: position 21,908,334 of record NC_089794.1, read on the forward strand.
TAAAAAGGAATAGAATCAAAATGGTTCTCTAATCCTTCTCGAAAATCTTGTCACGATTTGACGTCTAGCACAGATATCATATTCCAGGGTGCGTTCCTCATGTATTCATATCATGGTCTCTGCGGGCGTCTCCGAAGTGGGCGTCTGCCTCCTGCAGTCGCCCAAGGGGATGGGAGACTGAAATCTACATTTCCTCGTATGTTGAGTTTAAACTCAACATACATTGCTGCTGAATACTCACTGCCAATTGTATTCTGTAGTCGACCGACACCAGGCTCCCTATGGATTCTCACAGTGAGCTCAGTCGGCGACTAGAGTGTGGGTTTGCAGTCGTGGGTTTGCAGTCGTGGGCCTTCATATTATAATGCTGTAAGATGGCGCAAACATTTCCATGCAAGATTGGTAACGGACAAAATATTGCGTCAAAAAATCTGTGACCATCTTGGACCGCCACCCCTTTACATCTCTCTAGATCAGCGGTTCTCAGATTTTTTGGCATCGTTGCCCCCCCCCCCCAACAACCCCCCGGGGCAGTGGTGTGATAGATCACCTATAGACCCCTTCCCTCTCAAGTTGTGTGAAGTTATAATATAAAGGAGAGATAAATATTGGAATGCTTAAATTCCAATACATTTTATATGTAATAAATTAATTTTACTTTTACTCAAGTCTTAAGAAATAAAGACTTTAGATTTTAGACATTCTTCCTTTGACAAAAAAAAATTAAAATTAAAGCATCGTTCCTTTTATTACAAATCGGAATTAAAGCATTACTTCTTTGGTAATTAATAGAAAATATAATTTAGAAAGTGCCTTGTTACCCCCAAGAAACGGCTTCATTATCCCCAGTTTGAGAACCGTCGCTCTAGAGGCACCAGAAGTGTTGCAAGACCTAGACCTTCTTGGACGAATAGCCCCGAAGAGTGAGGCTGGGGATGAGCGGAGATTTGTGGAAGTAAAAGCACAGGATATACAAGAGTAGCTGGATTTCACAGAGTCCCTTTGCGTCACATGGCACTGGAAATGATGATGATGATGATTTTGATGATAATGAGAACAGCCCTTAGGGGTGTTGTGGGGATGAAATCTTCGAGAATGTAAAGGAAAGTCACTGCATGTGTAAGAAAGTATCATTGATATTAAAGTCAACAGCAAAATTATTATTATTATTATTATTATTATTATTATTATTATTATTATTATTATTATTATTATTATTATTATTATTATTATTATTATTCCAGTCGATGAAACCTATTCACTTGGAACAAGCACACCAAAGGGGCCACTGACTTGAAATTCCTCAAGCTTCCAAAGAACGTTGGTTCCAACCTCCCACCGCAGCGGACCCCACACTGCGGCAGTAACTGATCACGATACAGTGCAAGTGATTTATCATCGCCTTGGGGGAAACGCGAACCCCCCTGCGACATCTGAGTGACATGCCACGACACGAACCACTATACCAGCGGACCAGCTAATAAAATCAGACGCCAACAGCATCTGGTGTTCCCAAGCGGTCACCCATCCAAGTACCGACCAGACCCAACGCTGCTTAACTTCGCTGATCGGAGGAGAAGCGGTGCTTTCAAAATGGTATGGAAAGTTGGGTCTATAATTTCGTTGAAGACAAAACAGTTTTGGAAAGATAAGTGATATGTCACTAGAAAACTTCTACTGTAGAACGGGGAGCTTCCTTACCTCGATGTCACGATGTTACTAGAGGCCCAGGTCTTCAAAAAATAGTCTCATATCTGAGCTTCGTAATCGCCATAAAAGGAGTGTGTTCGCCTGCTCCGTCAAGAAAATCTCTTTGTCCACCGCGCCACTGCCTGAAAATATACGAAGAATGATGAAAACAACACCGGGAATAAAAAAAAAATAAAAATGGACGAATTCTTAAGCAATCTACACAATGGAGACGCACATACGTATAGACGGTTGACCATGGGCTCGAAGATGATTTATCATAACAGCAGTAAAATAAAGGAAAATGCAGTTAGAGAACTCATGATAACGATCATGGAAGGAAAAGGTTATTGAATAATGTATGTATATATCTAAACGTACATACATAATAATATAAATGTGTATGTATATATACATATATATATATATATATATATATATATATATATATATATATATATATATATATATATATATATATATATATATATATATATATATATATATATATATATAAACATAAGTACCAAGGAAGCAGAAATGTACAAGCCGTTAACGATGCATGCAGGCCTGGATTTTGGACCTGGTAGTAGTTTAAAATCAATCTTTACAGTGCACATTCATCATCTCAGTCCCAGATTTAAGATAAGTCAAGCTCAAGTATTCTTCATTTCTTGGTCCACATTGCGGTGAAACGAGTCATCAGCACGTCGGTAACTTATCACACACACATCACAAGTCGCCGACTTATTGGTAGTCGTAACCAGTGCTTCAAACGATTGTCCAAAGATTCGTTCACCACCACATGTTTGCGATATGTACTCAACAAGGACTGGCCATAGATTCGTACACCACTTACTGCCGTTGACTTGTTTTCAACATGTTTGTGATGTGTATTTAACAAGTCGCCGACGTGTGTTCGTGACGAGTCTTTAAAAAGTGAAAGACCTTAAGAAACAAATATTGTGGCGTTGTTGTCACACACAATTCACCATATTTTTATTTTTACTCGATATTCCTTTTGTGTACAGCATATGTAGTCCAGTTCTCTTTGAAAGAATTCAGTTTTAATATTTACCATTATGGCGAAAAAATCATAATTATTATTATTATTATTATTATAATTATTATTATTATTATTATTATTATTATTATTACTGTTGTTGTTGTTGTTGCTTTTGTCCTTCAAGAATGGAAAACGATCAACTTTTTATTCAGCAAATGACAACTTTTCAGAAATAAAAGGAAAAAAAACACGAAAACTCCTGCCATGAGCAAAATTCGATTCAGACTCAGAGTCCCAATCTTCTTCTTATTCTTCTTCTTCTTCTTCTTCTTCTTCTTCTTCTTCTTCTTCTTCTTCTTCTGGTTTAATTGCTTCCAGGACTGTCTCATCAGCTCGCAGCAAAGACCAACTTTCGCGAGCAAAACTTTCTTAAGAAACTCGACAGGATTATCGACATGCCCAACTTACCTGATCACCAAAGACCAGCCAATTACTTGATTAGCGCTGGTAGTCAATGCGGCAAATGATGGAGATTTGTTGGTTGGGGGGTGATGGGAGCGGGGATGACGTAACTGGAGAGACCCGACCGGTGCTCAACAATTATGGGAACACGTAGGAAGGATGAAAATACCACATTTTTGAAAAGTGTGTTGAGGGCTGATCGGTTCAGTTGACTCTGTTTTTTTTTATTTTTTTACTGGGATCGGTTTCCTCCTTTTGCAAATGGCACCACCAGACATCAGGCCACTTAGCAAGGGTCCAGGGATGAAGTTGCTAGCCCCTGACCCTGTTCTCGACACCTACAGGCCCTGGTACCCATTCACAGCAGAGTGGACTGATAGACGTAAGCTGAAAGTGATCGACGGACCTAGCAATCGTAAATAGATCTGTACCACTTTGTTACCTACATGATAACGAATGTTTCCCTTCATCTGATCAGGACGACAGGAGAGACAGAAAAGAACCAGTAGACGTAAACACCAGCGGATTCAGAAAAATTTCATAGTGGGTGGCATCAATTTTCATATTATAAATACACACACACACATATACACACACACAAACATACACGCACACACACACACACACACACACACACACATATATATATATATATATATATATATATATATATATATATATATATATATATTGTTATTATATATTTCTCAAAATTTTATTTTTATTTCTATCATACATTTTACATTTTTTCCCATTTTAATATCACTCATTTATATTATTATTATTATCTAAATCTTCAATATTATTGTTTTGTCATTATTTTTCACCGGGGGTCCACCTGCCCATGTGGCCCCCGCCCCTTGGATCCGCTATTGGACGTAAAGTGGAAAGCGACAGTGAGGGCAAACAGAAGAGAAGGCGGCAGGGCAGACCCACTTGCTTTTCCTGATGGCAACCAAACATCTTGAACTGTTTTTAAAGAGCTGACATTTGCTTGAGGAAATCCTTCGTGGTCCTGCCTGTTCTCCCCTAAAATGGAAGACATCTGCAAAAATACAAAACAGAGGAAAATGGAAGATGTTCCCTTGCCTTACTACTGATTTTGAAGATACTGCAAATTGGACCCTCTAAATACCCGTGGACAGCATTGATGAATTATTCTGAAACTGCAGTCACTTGTGTATTTTGTGTTTCACGAGCCCAGTAGGTGGCACATCTCAACTTCGAAAACTTTGCAAATACTGCAGTTTTCTATTTTAGGGCAGTATTGCCTCAAATTGATCTTTTAAATTAGTAGTTTGTAAAACACATGATTCATTAGAGAAATGACCAAGACACGTATTCTGCCCTAAAATGAAAAACTGCAGTATATATCTGCAAAATTTTCAGAAATTGAGATATTGCCAACTACTTGGCTCGTGAAACGCTAATACACAAGTTACTGCAGTTTCAGAATGATTCTTCAATGCTTTCCACGAGTATTTAGGGGGTCCAATTTGCAGTTTCTGCAAAATCAGAAGGAAAGGAAAGGGAGTCTCTACCATTTTTCTCAGTTTTGTATTTTTTTGCAGACACCGCGGTCTTCCATTTTAAGGAAGTATTGACATTTACGAACTACACAATTTTTTTTTTTTTTTTTGTGATTGGTTGAAAATTCAGTTATTGGCGAAAAATACGTGCAGGATTTTTTTTTTTGTGAAACATTTTTGTGAAACGGGACTTTTTGCTTGTGGAAATCAATTTGTAAGTAAAGAAAATATGATAATATATCCCTTCGCCATAGTTATCAACTTACCAGTATCAAAGGGAATGGTATGTGATGTTTAGAACAACGCTGATTCAGTGTCTTTTCGTAATAATAATAATAATAATAATAATAATAATAATAATAATAATAATAATAATAATAATAATGATAATAATAATAATGATAATAATAATAATAATAATCGAGTATACAACTGCTATGATGATAAGGTGAGTCTTCTTCAAAGGGTGATGATGATGATGATGATGATGATGATGAATATTATTATTATTATTATTATTATTATTATTATTATTATTATTATTATTATGTATCAAAGTGACAGTCATATAATGGTGTATATGGTAGCTATGATGTTGTCATATTTTCTCTAAATTATTATTATTATTATTATTATTATTATTATTATTATTATTATTATTATTATTATTATTATTATTATAAAAAAACATACACTCACATCTCTACAAAATTCATCAAGCAACTGAGAGGCGGAGTGCCAAAAGCAATTCCCTCTAAACAAGCAATAAATTTCTGACATTCAAATGCCCAATGTCAGAAGCATTACCTCGTTGAATTTCAGTAAGTGATTTAAAATGGACATTTGACATTTACAAACAATAATGTTCATTTCCTCTCTGGGTCCTTCATGTCACCTGCATGATCCATATGACCTATGACCGGTCAGTGTTCATAATGTTATTTGTTGAGATTTGATCAATTCTCTATGATGACTTCTAGTGGAAAAGTTTAGTTCCATGTGATTAAAGATTAAATGTAGAATTATTATTATGTTGATGATTATGGTGATGCTAATGATAGGGGATTTAAAGTGATAATTATTCAAAATTATTATCATGTTGATGATTATGATGATGCAATGATAGGGGATTTAAAGTGATAATTATTCAAAATTATTATTATGAGATGATTATGATGATGTTAATGATAGGTGATTTAAGGTGATAATTATCTTTTATAGATGACATTTTCTCCGTTAAAATTATTACTAGTAGTTACAGCTGTCACTTGGTCAACTTTTTACCTAAATGCAAATTGCAAAACAAAATGCAAGTTGATAGCTAATTTAAAATTATAATTATTTTTTGTAGATAACGTTCTCCCAGTTAATATTATTACTAGTCGTTACACTTATCACTTGATCAAATTTTTACCTTAAAGCAAACCAAAAACACTGCCAAAAATATCTGACTGCAAAGCATCAGATCGATTGCACATTTGCAAGCAGCTAGAAGAGAGAGAGAGAGAGAGAGAGAGAGAGAGAGAGAGAGAGAGAGAGAGAGAGAGAGAGAGAGAGAGAGAGAGAGAGAGACGTTCCATGAATGTGATCATCAGTCAATTAAGCAAGAGGGAAAACAATTGAGGCTCTATGCAAAAAAATGAGTGACACTTTTAACTGTGCCCTTTTTAACACGACTCTTCAATAATCGATATGCAAATGGCAGCTCCCTTATATTGCCCAACTGAATTCCAATCAAGTGAGCCAATCAACTCTCCGAAAGCGAATGATTGGCAAAGCCTTTATTTTCGTCGAAATTTGCTGCTGCTGCTGTGGAAAGCGTGTGTCGTTGTCAGCTTGGATGAATTAAACAAGAAGAAGAAGAAGAAGAAGAAGAAGAAGAAGAAGAAGAAGAAGAAGAAGAAGAAGAAGAAGAAGAAGAAGAAGTTGAGTGTTAGACTTCCGGTTAGGTCAGGTTAGGTCAGGTTAGGTTAGGTTAGAGTAGACTAGGTTAAGTAAGAAATGTTGAATGTTGAATTTTTTATGGCCCATATTTCCCAGATACCTAAATTCAACCTGTGCATTCAACTTTTCTCAAAATTAT
>NC_089794.1:21922602-21927602 GCF_040412425.1 Macrobrachium rosenbergii
CACATTCAGGAAAAGACGTGAAAATAATCACATTAAAAAAAAAGACATGGAAAGAAATCACATTCGGGAACGCGACATAAAAAGTAATCGCACCAGGACACGATACGCAAAAAAAGTAATTCACGCACAGGAAAGATGATTGAGTTACATTCCCCCCCCCCCTCCTCTGATCATCGCATATTTCCTCATCCGGACTATTTTCCAAATTCAGAAGATTCGGAAGAGATTTCTTGGATTCTATTAAAAGATTAAAAAAAAAGGTAATTTTTCTTCGCAGTTGACTCCATAACGAATTCTCTGCTCGGCACCGTGACATTTTTCCCAGCGTGAGTTCCGTCACGGATTAACAGTTCCGCATCAAATACTCGTTTCTGCTATCTGCGAATAAACAGGATCTTCTCTCCCGGCAAGAGCCGGGTAGGGTGCCTTTTGATAGAGCTTTGCAATCCATCTGATTATCATACGTGAGTGGGGATTAATAAGTAATCTCCGGGTCAATAAGTAATCTCTGGATTAATGAGTAATCTATCCGGATTAATGAGAAATCTCTCCGGATCAATAAGTAATCTCAGGATTAATAAGTAATCTCCGGATTAACAGTGGTCTCCGGATTAATGAGTAATGTCCAGATTAATTAGTAATCCTCAGATTTACAAGTAACCCTCGGATTAATGAATAATCTCCGGATTAATAAGTAATCTCCGGATTAATGAGTAATCTCCGGATTACTAAGTAACCTCCAAGGATTTACAAGTAATCTCCAGGGATTAATAAGTAATCTTCACAAGCACGTGGGATTGCGAAGAATCTTCCTTGCGTAGCAATCCTTGCGTTGGAATCCTTGCGTTTTCAGGTAGGAAGTAAGGTCATGGCATATGATGGGGGATTTTTCGTTTCAGTTCTACTCGAGTTTCCGTTTGAAGGAACAAGTAATGTGGCGGGCGGCTGTTTCGTTCATTAAACAAGTAAAAAATGTGCCGAAGTGTCTTTGGTGCGATCGAGTTTTCTGTACAGCCGCTACAGCGTATAATCAAGGCCGCCGAAAACAGATCTATCTTCCGGTGGTCTCGGTATAATGCTGTATGAGCCGCGGTTCATGAAACTTTAACCACGGTCGGGTGGTGGCCTATCCTATATTGTTGCCAGAAGCACGATTATAGTTAACTTTAACCTTAAATAAAATAAAAACTACTGAGGCTACGGGGCTGCAATTTGGTATGTTTGATGATTGGAGGGTGGATGATCAACATACGAATTTGCCGTCCCCTAGCCTCAATAGTTTTTAAGATTCGAGGGCGGACAGAAAAAGTGCGGACAGAATAAAGTGCGGACGGACAGACAAAGCCGGCACAATAGTTTTTTTTTTTGCTGAAAACCGAAAAACAAGAGATATTCAGTATCAAAATGATTCTATAAATGCTGTGTTTGAAATTAGATTCGATTATTGAAACCTGTACTATCTTAGGAATGCCGAAGTATTGGAGGTCTTCGATATCAAAATTGCTTTAAGATCAAAGCGCCGAGAGAGAGATATAGCATTGGGTAACACAGTTGTTTTCATAACTCTGGGACAAAAGTTATCTATATGAGTATTTTGCTCTCAAAGAATGCTGAGTCAGGATTTATATTTGTTTGGATGGCTTCTCTGTGAAACATGCCGCACAAAAGCTATTCACTTTAACAGTGACACGGCGATGATACCTGGTACGCCTTTCATATCTATACCATTTTATACAACCAGCAGGAATAGAATGATGGCACTCGTATTTTGAGATTTCCAACGGCAAGACAGATACTTGGAAAATGAAATACTCGGTACTAATATTACTTCAAGGGCGTTTTACGACTAGAGGGGTACTCGCCAGATAGCAATATTGTCCAATACTGATGCGGAGAGAGAGAGAGAGAGAGAGAGAGAGAGAGAGAGAGAGAGAGAGAGAGAGAGAGAGAGAGAGAGAGAGAGAGAGAGAGAGTATTCTAGTATTCTAAAAAAGGCTAGCGAGAGACAGATTTGAGAGGAATTTAATAAAATGTCTAGTAGAGGGAATCTTGAAAGGAATATATATATATATATATATATATATATATATATATATATATCAGGAAAAGGGGAATTTTAATGTCACCTATATTTCAGAACCAGATATTAATATTCATTTCGACAGCAAGATCCTGCCAGCTAGACTTCACATTACTACAAAGCATTTATTGCTGAGAATGTCCACCTCACGCGGTGCACTGTAGGCATTCCTCGAGGTTCTTTGCGGCGTCCTTACGCCCCATAGCTGCAACCCTTTTCATTCCTTTGACTGTACCTCCGTTCATATTCTCTTTCTTCCATCTTACTTTCCACCCTCTCCTGACAGTTGAGAGGTTTTCCTCCTGTTACACCTTTAAAACCTTTTTAGTTTCCTGTAAAAGAAAACTATTGAGATGGCTCTTTGTCTGTCCGTCCGCACTTTTCTGTCCGTCCTCAGATCTTAAAAACTACTGAGGCTAGAGGGCTGTAAATTGGCATGTTGATCATCCACCCTCCAATCATCAAACGTCCCAAATTGCAGCCCTCTAGCCTTAGTAGTTTTGATTTTATTTAAGGTTAAAGTTAGCGATAATCGTGCCCCTGGCAACACTATAGGACATGCCACCACCGGGCCGTGGCTGAAAGTTCCGCAGCGCTCATTGGGCCTTTGACCTAAACTCTCTATTCCAGTTCCATAATTCCCAGGAATCACTTCGACGCGAGATACGTTCTCGGCCGTAATAATTCACGCGGGTGGAAAAGTTATTCTTTCCGGTGGCTATTTTAATGTCAGGTTTGCGCAATATTTACTGGGCCATTTTGGGCAGTGTTTTTAGTTTGCCATTTCATCACGGCGGCGATTTTTGTCCGTCGTTGCGTAGCTCATCGGTTTCGGGAGATATCAGGAATAGTTAGACCGGTAAGCGTTCAATTTCGAGTGGAATGTTTGCATCGTTTTTTTGCTAAACAAGTGAGTGATTACTGGCATCAATCGCCCGTCTTTCATGAAAGTTAAAGTAGAGAATGCCTTTTCCTTTCAAGGGAAATGAAATATATCGAAATAACACTTCGTACATCCGACCAGAAAACGCCGTCACTTAATATTCACGAATGAAATGGAAACTTTATTTTAAAATCCCTCCCTTTCTCGAATGCGTTTCAGGTTTCAGGTCTATTATGTAATGTGCCTCGCTGTCGAACTTCCCCGAAATTCCAGAGGTCCTTTGTTCCTCACACCGTTGGACTGTGGAACCGTCTCCTTGATGAGGATGTCGTGCAATTATTCTACTATTTTCATATTTTAATTATATTTTTATCTCAAATGAATGACATATTCTTTGGAAGCCTGGATTTAAATGACATATTCTTTGGAAGCCTGGATTTCAAGTCAGTGGCCCCTGTGGTGGGCTTGTCCCATATGGACAGAGTTCATCCCCTAAATAATAATAATAATAATAATAATAATAATAATAATAATAATAATAATAATATCGTTTTATTCCCGTACAATTCGTGTCCCTATCCAGACTGACGTCACGTTGCTTCCCCACAAAGACAGCAGCCTTTAAATGCAGTCTGGGGGAGAATGAGAGAGTAATTCAATTTAAAAAAGAAAAATCCCAAAGGCAATTAATTATCTGCCATCCAATGCATTCGGTCTTCAGCAAACTATCGGAAATGTGTATGCAAAGGTTTCTTTACTGGTCGTTAATTAGGCTTCTCATATCAGCGGAAATGATAATGAGGTTTCGTCTAATTAGATTTCAATGGGGTAAACTCACTACGTTCGCCAGAGAGCTGACGAATAGATATGTAATTTTAAACTCGGTTTTTTTTCGTGATTTTAAAAGTAGGTGGTGGCGACGTTTTAGATTTTCTCTCCTATCTCTCTCTCTCTCTCTCTCTCTCTCTCTCTCTCTCTCTCTCTCTCTCTCTCCCCCTATAGAAAACTTCTTTTTTGTCTCTTTTAGTAAACTTTTTTGTTTTCTGAAGTTTTAGATTCTCTCTCTCTCTCTCTCTCTCTCTCTCTCTCTCTCTCTCTCTCTCTCTCTCTCTCTCTCTCTCTCTCTATATATATATATATATATATATATATATATATATATATATATATATATATATATATATATATATATATATATAGATAAGTACCTCTGTCTCTCTTAACAAGGAATATAAAACATTTAAGTATATAATGTTTTAATTTTCTGTTATGTAATATTTTCAAAATCTCCTTTTTATTTTACTTTGAGTCTGCACCAATCGTTTTGCCATATAATGTAAAATTATATTTTGAATATTACACCAAAGAATGACATCCTTGAGGATCAAAACATACTGGAATATTTCGCTTATCATGGTCTTTCCTATTAATTCAATTCCTTGCGTATAATTACGTAAACAGAATAGTCTAATAAAACATACATCACTGTAAACCTTAGCCACTGGGAAAGTCTAGATCTCAGCAACAAAAAAACAAAATATATATATATATATATATATATATATATATATGTATGTATATATGTATATGTATATTATATATATATATATATATATATATATATATATATATATATATATATATATATATATATATATATATATATATATATATATATATATATATACTGTATGCCCTCACTGATTCCTTGTATATTTAGGGTCGACAAATTAAAAATGGTTCTTGGAAAACCCTTCCAGACTTTCAATTCACACGCAGAAACAGATATGAGGTCAACTGACCTCTGCCCAACCCCAGAGAACAAGGGTTCCATAATATCTGACCTCAGGGTCAACGAGACCTGATTATTTTGCCGTTGAAACAGCTTGAATAATTGCAAATAAAATCTAACACTGTACCGACCTATCCAACATGCCGGAATTTATCTTACAATGGTGTGATATTTGTTCAGTTTTTCCCTGATAAAGGTTTGACCCCTTGAGACCCATTCCAAATTTATCCCACCATCTCAAGGGT
>NC_089794.1:21937602-21947602 GCF_040412425.1 Macrobrachium rosenbergii
AATAATAATAATAATAATAATAATAATAATAATAATAATAATAATAATAATAATAATAGTAATGGTAAAGAGAAAATGACTGAGAACTTAAGAAATCAAAGTTGATGACACGAACAGACAGACAGACATAGAATCCTGGTGACGTTATTAAGTATATCATTTGGAACGTCAACTTCCAAGCAGGTGGTTTTTTTTTTAGCTCCCACAGCATCAAAAAGCACTTCCGGCAGACCACATCAGCCTCAGAAGAAAGCAAAATCGTAATATTTAAGCAACAAATTCTAGAGAAACCGTCGATGCCTTTGGTAACTGAGCTAGGCCTAGACTTATCTAGAGTGCTTAGTGCATGGTAAGGTGCAGGCATGTCAAACAATCGCATCACTCAAAGGGGGAGAAATATTTCTGCGTACTTATCAGCCTGTGGTTATCAGTCAAGCTTATCTCTCCTTGCACGGCTGAAACGGAAGCTATGAACGAACACCAACGTCAGTCCATATTGGGGGTCAGGTCACTGCAGCAAAATACACTTAATTTTTCCTTGTGCAGAATCTCAAGCCGGGTCTCTCACTCGCTTCTCACTGTGTTCACCAGTACCTGAGACGTCACCAAGAGGAACTATTTCCTTCGTTTCACCGGTTTCGTCCCTGGCTTCGCTCTGGCAGACCGATTTCATTGCCAGCTTTACTCTAGGAGTAAGGGTGGTGACAGATTTAAAATGCTGAGAGGATGAGTCTAAGCCAGTGACAATTACAGGGGTTGGGACTTGGTTAGGTCTATCTTGCCAAGTTCGCCTGTGCCAAGATCCACAGGTTGGCCAGTAGAAAACGGAGGCTGTTTTTCAGGCCGAGCGGAGACTTCAGTAAAACATCAGCCCCGTCGAATGTAATTATTCATACCTCCTTAGTGACAAAATGCACGTATTCATGAACTAACAATTACAACAATAACAGCTACAACAACAGCAAAAAATTGAAAGTGGTACTACTGGTATCTCGCTAGAAATGAACTATAGCCTATGATTCTCTTCTCACTCCATGGGAACCTTATTCTACTACCCAAGACGCCTTTACGTCAATCACACATTTTATTCACATTTTCTCATCCGCTGCTCAAGCAGACTAAAAAAAAATGTACCACATTCACTTGTACATCAGAATTTATGTCAAGGGCTCAAAGTATTTCCCAGACGGTACAGAGATTGGTCTGGGAGTAAAGGTATGCTCGGAATTCGCGAGGAAAAAAATGTAGATCTTAATTTCAACGACTCATTATGCTGAGATGTGAAAAAAAAAATTGTACAAAGATTCCCACAGCTGCCAAATACAGTCGTTTGGGTAGACACCAAAGGGTTTAATGAGAGTCAATCATAGTTTATTTTCAGAGCAGGTGTTCTTACTTTACTCTACTAGGCCTACTTTTAGTAGGTGGACAAGGCAGCGTCACTTATCGTGTTTATCCACGAAGCCATCCCTTACTGGGAGAAACTGATTATTACTTTAGAACGGTGGGTCTTAACCTGGGGTACCTGTACCCCTAAGGGGTACGAGATCTTAAACCTAGGGGTACGAGACATGATAGCCAGCAAGGTGTGTATCACCAATCCTTTTCATAAGTTTGTATTGTACTTATATTGGATGGGTCTACGAGAAAATTTTCTGAGATATCGAAGGGTACGGGCACTGAAAAGGGTCAAGAACCACTGCTTTAGAAATACGTCGTCTCACAGTGCTTTGAACTTCAGAAGTTGATTAACTCTCAGGCATTAATGCAGTGCCTAGGTTCACAACGACGCAAGCTCACAAGAAGTCCTACATTTAATTTTCTAGAGACCAATTCTCTGATTTGAAACTTCTCATAGCGTGCTCATACAAAGGCCTGAAAAATCGATGGAAAAATAAAGGTGTTTGCCATCTCGTAACATATTTCAGTTGGCAAAATATGATAGCATAATTTCTCAGATGAATAGGCCTATCACACGAACTGCCTTCAGAACAGAAGGAGTTACAGCGTTTTTCAATAACCTGTCCTCAGCACAACTTATAACTTTGTACCACTGTTGTGCACATTAAGTATTACATAAATAACTCAGTACTACTCTGTGAAACCTTAAGGGAGATGGAAAAAGTATAGGTCTAGCCTCATAAATGACAGACCCATTTCTTAGGAGAGATGGGAAAAGCATAGGTCTAGACCCACTTCTTAAGAGGCTTAATGGTACGTCGAAACAGGTCTCCCATGGCTCCACTTCCTAAAAATTACTTTCACGGACAAAAATATTTAAAAGACAATAAGAAAGGAAGACAGAGAACGAAAAAAACTACGAACAGAAGAAAATACAAGAGAGAGAGAGAGAGAGAGAGAGGAGAGAGAGAGTGAGAGAGAGAGAATCAGCTAGAACTGAAGACTTGTATACAACGAGAACGCCCTCTATTCCTCGTCGTATTCGGACCTGTCAAAGGATATCCTTCCTTCCTCCACTGGCTTCTAGGAATCGCCGTGACAAATGCCCCAAATCTCGCTGCCGGAGGATCTACATTTGCAAGGGCGCCTTACTGAATGAAACGCCATTTTTCAGAGCAATGGTTTGTGTATACAGTGTATTGAGAGCTCGGTGTTGGGGCCGTGTTAGCGAGGATCATAATTTGTTATTCGCGTTGTGCGCTCTTAGGAATTCATTTGTCATTTCAGAAGCCTCCTCCTGGATGCCTTTTTCCCAGCGAGAGTCGGTCGTTAAAGTGTGTGTGTGTGTGTTTTGTGTGCGTTTTGTGACTTTTTACAAGACTGTATTTTTCCAGGGAGAATGGAGGTTCCAACGCCTTCACCTTGCTTACGGTAACGATTGCATTTTGTTGTTCTTGGTATTACTGCGCTGTTCTTGGCATCTGTTGCTCTCAGCAATTTGTTGTTCTTACTATTTTGTTGTTGGGTTTTCCTGAGCATTGCTTGGATAAATGGCGTAGTTTGACAATGGCTAAAGGCAGCCCCGATAAGATTTCTTAGAAGCTGAAGCCAAATACGGTATGAGAGGAAAAATGAGGGTACGGCCACAGGGCACAAATATTTTGAAATGAAATCTTGCAGCTACAGAGGAAAATGCTATTAAATAAAAAGTGAAGACAGAAGAAAGTGATCTTAAAGAAAGGGTGAAGACAGGAGAAATTTATATTAGATAAAGAGTGAAGGCAGGGAAAAAATTATTTTAAATAAAGAACGAAGAGAGAAGAAAATTATCTTAAATAAAGAGTGGAGACAAGAAAATTATCTTGAAAAACTAATGAAGACAGAAGATAATTATCTTAACAAAGAATGCAGACAGAAGAAAATTATCTTAAAAAGGATGAAGATAGAAGAAAATTATCTTAAAGAATGAAGATAGAAGAAAATTATCTTAAAGAATGAAGACAGGAGAAAATTATCTTAAATAAAGAATGAAGACAAAAGGAAATTACCTTACAAAACGAATGAAGACAGAGAAAAATTATCTTAAATAAAGAATGAAGACAGATGAAAATTATCTTAAATAAAGAATGAAGACAGATGAAAATTATCTTAAGAAACAAATGAAGACAGGAGAAAATTATCTTAAAAAAGGATGAAGACAGAAGAAAATTATCTTAAAAACGAATGAAGATGGGAGAAAATTATCTTAAAATAAAGAATGAAGACGGAGGAAAATTATCTTAAATAGAGAATGAAGACGGAAGGAAATTATCTTAAAAACGAATGAAGACAGAAGAAAATGATCTTAAAAAAGCATGAAGACAAGGAAATTATCTTCAATAAGTAATGAAAATCATAAGATTAGATATTTTGCAAAAATTCCTAGAAAACTAGATAAAAAAAATGTCGGCTTCTCAGCCATAGTGGTCAATAAAAACTATCAAATTACGATAATTATATTCAACAAGTAAATAATGCGCCAAAGTTTCTTCGGCACAATCGAGTTTTCTGTACAGCCGCTACGGCGTATAATCAAGGCCGCCGAAAACAGATTTATCCTTCTGTGGTCTCGGTACAATGCTGTATGAGCCGCGGCCCATGAAACTTTAACCACGTCCCGGTGGTGGCCTATCCTTTATCGTTGCCAGAAGCACGATTATGGCTAAATTTAACCTTAAATAAAATAAAAACCATGAAGTTTAGAGGGCTGCAATTTGGTTTGTTTGATGATTGGAGGGAGGATGATCAACATACCAATTTGCAGCCCTCTAGCCTCAGTAGTTTTTAGATATGAGGGCGGACAGAAAACAGTGCGGACAGGAAAAAGTGCTGGCAGAAAAAAGTGCGGACAGAATAAAGTGCGGACAGAAAAATTGCGGACAGAAAAAAGTGCGGACAGAAAAAAAAGTGCGGACGGACAGACGAAGCCGGCACAATAGTTTTCCTTTACAGAAACAAAAAAAGCAATGAATTCTAGTATATTATAGCTTGTAGCAGCCACGGCTTGTTTTACGTGACCTTATCGCATAGAAGCTTCCTTCTCGCAGCAATTATTTTATAATAACATCCTCCCTATTTCATGTGTATAGCCTACTTAGCGCATTGTTCCTATTTATAGATCTGCATTAAAAATGCATATTTAGATTCCATTTGCATTTTTGCATAAAGAGACCGCCACCACCCTGGGCCATAAAACATTCGAATTGCTTTTTTGGGGGGCGTCTTTGAGTATGCAAATTTGTTCATTCAACCGAACATGACCTCACGGGAATACTTTTGCAGTTTGACTGTAATTTCTCCAGTTTGGTACCATCTTTATATATATATATATATATATATATATATATATATATATATATATATATATATATATATATATATATATACATATATATATATATATAAGGTGAACAAAAAGTAGGTGTACAGTAGGTGGAATAGAGTTTATGTCAGGGTTATACTATAACAATGGTGTTTATTATATATATATATATATATATATATATATATATATATATATATATATATATATATATAGAAATCATCAACACACAATCACGTGTGGAACAGAAATAAATTTCTGACTCACGTCAGGATCGAACCAGGTCTCTCAGGTGGAAAGCAAGGGCGTTATCCACTGGGCCATACAAGTCTAAAAGAAGTTGGAACCTGAGAACAACTGCAAAAAGGGAATTACCTGGGCAAGCTAACTGCTTGCATACCAGCGAAGTTTTCCCCAACTTCCCGACTCAGCAATGACCCAATAGACAACATTTCATTCGAATTATCCCTTCTGAGTGAATAAGATAGAAATCATCAACACACAATCACGTGTGGAACGAAATAAATTTCTGACTCACGTCGGGATCGAACAGGTCTCTCAGGTGGAAAGCAAGGGCGTTATCCACTGGGCCATACAAGTCTAAAAGAAGTTGGAACCTGAGGCAACTGCACCCAAAGGAATTACCTGGGCAAGCTAACTGCTTGCATACCAGCGAAGTTTCCCCAACTTCCCGACTCAGCAATGACCCAATAGACAACATTTCATTCGAATTATCCCTTCTGAGTGAATAAGATAAAATCATCAACACACAATCACGTGTGGAACAGAAATAAATTTCTGACTCACGTCAGGATCGACCAGGTCTCTCAGGTGGAAAGCAAGGGCGTTATCCACTGGGCCATACAAGTCTAAAGAAGTTGGAACCTGAGCAGGTCTGCACCCAGGAATTACCTGGGCAAGCTAACTGCTTGCATACCAGCAAGTTTTCCCCAACTTCCCGACTCAGCAATGACCCAATAGACAACATTTCATTCCAATTATCCCTTCCACACGTGATTGTGTGTTGATGATTTCTATCTTATTCACTCCAGAAGGGATAATTCGAATGAAATGTTGTCTATTGGGTCATTGCTGAGTCGGGAAGTTGAGAAAACTTCGCTGGTATGCAAAAGCAGTTAGCTTGCCCAGGTAATTCCTTGCAGTTGCTCTCAGGTTCCAACTTCTTTAGACTTGTATGGCCCAGTGGATAACGCCCTTGCTTTCCACCTGAGAGACCTGGGTTCGATCCCGACGTGAGTCAGAAATTTATTTCTGTTCCACACGTGATTGTGTGTTGATGATTTCTATCTTATTCACTCAGAAGGATAATTCGAATGAAATGTTGTCTATTGGGTCATTGCTGAGTCGGGAAGTTGGGGAAAACTCGCTGGTATGCAAGCAGTTAGCTTGCCCAGGTAATTCCTTGGGTGCAGTTGCTCTCAGGTTCCAACTTTTTTAGACTTGTATGGCCCAGTGGATAACGCCCTTGCTTTCCACCTGAGAGACCTGGGTTCGATCCCGACGTGAGTCAGAAATTTATTTCTGTTCCACACGTGATTGTGTGTTGATGATTTCTATCTTATTCACTCAGAAGGGATAATTCAAATGAAATGTTGTCTATTGGGTCATTGCTGAGTCGGGAAGTTGGGGAAAACTCGCTGGTATGCAAGCAGTTAGCTTGCCCAGGTAATTCCTTGGGTGCAGTTGCTCTCAGGTTCCAACTTCTTTTTAGACTTGTATGGCCCAGTGGATAACGCCCTGCTTTCCACCTGAGAGACCTGGGTTGATCCTCGACGTGAGTCAGAAATTTATTTCTGTTCCACACGTGATTGTGTGTTGATGATTTCTATCTTATTCACTCAGAAGGGATAATTCGAATGAAATGTTGTCTATTGGGTCATTGCTGAGTCGGGGAAGTTGGGGAAAACTCACTGGTATGCAAGCAGTTAGCTTGCCCAGGTAATTCCTTATTTGGGTGCAGTTGCTCTCAGGTTCCAACTTCTTTTAGACTTGTATGGCCCAGTGGATAACGCCCTTGCTTTCCACCTGAGAGACCTGGGTTCGATCCCACGTGAGTCAGAAATTTATTTCTGTTCCACACGTGATTGTGTGTTGATGATTTCTATCTTATTCACTCAGAAGGGATAATTCGAATGAAATGTTGTCTATTGGGTCATTGCTGAGTCGGGAAGTTGGGGAAAACTTCGCTGGTATGCAAGCAGTTAGCTTGCCCAGGTAATTCCTTAGGTGCAGTTGCTCTCAGGTTCCAACTTTTTTAGACTTGTATGGCCCAGTGGATAACGCCCTTGCTTTCCACCTGAGAGACCTGGGTTCGATCCGACGTGAGTCAGAAATTTATTTCTGTTCCACACGTGATTGTGTGTTGATGATTTCTATCTTATTCACTCAGAAGGGATAATTCGAATGAAATGTTGTCTATTGGGTCATTGCTGAGTCGGGAAGTTGGGGAAAACTCGCTGGTATGCAAGCAGTTAGCTTGCCCAGGTAATTCCTTGGGTGCAGTTGCTCTCAGGTTCCAACTTCTTTAGACTTGTATGGCCCAGTGGATAACGCCCTTTGCTTTCCACCTGAGAGACCTGGGTTCGATCCCGACGTGAGTCAGAAATTTATTTCTGTTCCACACGTGATTGTGTGTTGATGATTTCTATCTTATTCACTCAGAAGGGATAATTCGAATGAAATGTTGTCTATTGGGTCATTGCTGAGTCGGGAAGTTGGGGAAAACTCGCTGGTATGCAAGCAGTTAGCTTGCCCAGGTAATTCCTTTGGGTGCAGTTGCTCTCAGGTTCCAACTTCTTTTAGACTTGTATGGCCCAGTGGATAACGCCCTTGCTTTCCACCTGAGAGACCTGGGTTCGATCCCGACGTGAGTCAGAAATTTATTTCTGTTCCACACGTGATTGTGTGTTGATGATTTCTATCTTATTCACTCAGAAGGGATAATTCGAATGAAATGTTGTCTATTGGGTCATTGCTGAGTCGGGAAGTTGGGGAAAACTCAAGCTGGTATGCAAGCAGTTAGCTTGCCCAGGTAATTCTTGGGTGCAGTTGCTCTCAGGTTCCAACTTCTTTTAGACTTGTATGGCCCAGTGGAAAACGCCCTGCTTTCCACCTGAGAGACCTGGGTTCGATCCCGACGTGAGTCAGAAATTTATTTCTGTTCCACACGTGATTGTGTGTTGATGATTTCTATCTTATTCACTCAGAAGGGATAATTCGAATGAAATGTTGTCTATTGGGTCATTGCTGAGTCGGGAAGTTGGGGAAAACTCGCTGGTATGCAAGCAGTTAGCTTGCCCAGGTAATTCCTTGGGTGCAGTTGCTCTCAGGTTCCAACTTCTTTTAGACTTGTATGGCCCAGTGGATAACGCCCTTGCTTTCCACCTGAGAGACCTGGGTTCGATCCCGACGTGAGTCAGAAATTTATTTCTGTTCCACACGTGATTGTGTGTTGATGATTTCTATCTTATTCACTCAGAAGGGATAATTCGAATGAAATGTTGTCTATTGGGTCATTGCTGAGTCGGGAAGTTGGGGAAAACTTCGCTGGTATGCAAGCAGTTAGCTTGCCCAGGTAATTCCTTGGGTGCAGTTGCTCTCAGGTTCCAACTTTTTTAGACTTGTATGGCCCAGTGGATAACGCCCTTGCTTTCCACCTGAGAGACCTGGGTTCGATCCCCGACGTGAGTCAGAAATTTATTTCTGTTCCACACGTGATTGTGTGTTGATGATTTCTATCTTATTCACTCAGAAGGGATAATTCGAATGAAATGTTGTCTATTGGGTCATTGCTGAGTCGGGAAGTTGGGGAAAACTCGCTGGTATGCAAGCAGTTAGCTTGCCCAGGTAATTCCTTGGGTGCAGTTGCTCTCAGGTTCCAACTTCTTTTAGACTTGTATGGCCCAGTGGATAACGCCCTTGCTTTCCACCTGAGAGACCTGGGTTCGATCCCGACGTGAGTCAGAAATTTATTTCTGTTCCACACGTGATTGTGTGTTGATGATTTCTATCTTATTCACTCCAGAAGGGATAATTCAATGAAATGTTGTCTATTGGGTCATTGCTGAGTCGGGAAGTTGGGGAAAACTCACTGGTATGCAAGCAGTTAGCTTGCCCAGGTAATTCCTTGGGTGCAGTTGCTCTCAGGTTCCAACTTCTTTTAGACTTGTATGGCCCAGTGGATAACGCCCTTGCTTTCCACCTGAGAGACCTGGGTTCGATCCCACGTGAGTCAGAAATTTATTTCTGTTCCACACGTGATTGTGTGTTGATGATTTCTATCTTATTCACTCAGAAGGGATAATTCGAATGAAATGTTGTCTATTGGGTCATTGCTGAGTCGGGAAGTTGGGGAAAACTCGCTGGTATGCAAGCAGTTAGCTTGCCCAGGTAATTCCTTGGGTGCAGTTGCTCTCAGGTTCCAACTTCTTTTAGACTTGTATGGCCCAGTGGATAACGCCCTGCTTTCCACCTGAGAGACCTGGGTTCGATCCCGACGTGAGTCAGAAATTTATTTCTGTTCCACACGTGATTGTGTGTTGATGATTTCTATCTTATTCACTCAGAAGGGATAATTCGAATGAAATGTTGTCTATTGGGTCATTGCTGAGTCGGGAAGTTGGGGAAAACTCGCTGGTATGCAAGCAGTTAGCTTGCCCAGGTAATTCCTTGGGTGCAGTTGCTCTCAGGTTCCAACTTCTTTTAGACTTGTATGGCCCAGTGGATAACGCCCTTGCTTTCCACCTGAGAGACCTGGGTTCGATCCCCGACGTGAGTCAGAAATTTATTTCTGTTCCACACGTGATTGTGTGTTGATGATTTCTATCTTATTCACTCAGAAGGGATAATTCGAATGAAATGTTGTCTATTGGGTCATTGCTGAGTCGGGAAGTTGGGGAAAACTGCTGGTATGCAAGCAGTTAGCTTGCCCAGGTAATTCCTTGGGTGCAGTTGCTCTCAGGTTCCAACTTCTTTTAGACTTGTATGGCCCAGTGGATAACGCCCTTGCTTTCCACCTGAGAGACCTGGGTTCGATCCCGACGTGAGTCAGAAATTTATTTCTGTTCCACACGTGATTGTGTGTTGATGATTTCTATCTTATTCACTCAGAAGGGATAATTCGAATGAAATGTTGTCTATTGGGTCATTGCTGAGTCGGGAAGTTGGGGAAAATCGCTGGTATGCAAGCAGTTAGCTTGCCCAGGTAATTCCTTGGGT
>NC_089794.1:21952602-21970102 GCF_040412425.1 Macrobrachium rosenbergii
TCTCCTCCCACTCTCTCTCTCTCTTACTTTCTCTCTCTCTCTCTCTCTCTCTCTCTCTCTCTCTCTCTTACTTTCCTCTCTCTCTCTCTCTCTCTCTCTCTCTCTCTCTCTCTCTCTCTCTCTCTCTCTCCCTCTCTTACTCTCTCTCTCTCTCTCTTACTCTACTCCCTCTCTCTCTCTCTCTCTCTCTCTCTCTCTCAAATCTCTTACTTTCCTCTCTCTCTCTCTCTCTCTCTCTCTCTCTCTCTCTCCCTCTCTCTCTTTCCCTCTCTCTCTATTTTTGAAAAAATTTCTTGTATCAAAACTATTTTCTGGGAAGGATCGATTTAAGAACACACAAGTGTTTACTCTAAAAAAAAAAAGTGAGCAAACACACACAAAGTATTCTGGAGATCCACACAAGACCTGTACGAGACAAGTATGCAACGCAAACCAAAGGACCTCGAGAAGAAGTAGTGCCAATTAAACTGAAACGAATCTTGAAGAATTTACATATCACACGATTTTAAAATGAGATTCTCTTCTTTGACAGTCTTGTTGAAATTGGTCTTAAGGTGATATTGTGTGTGTGCATATATATATATATATATATATATATATATATATATATATATATATATATATATATATATATATATATATATATATATATAAAAATATACTGTATATATATATATATATATATATATATATATATATATATGTATATACATATATATATATATATATACATGATTCATATATATACATACATATATATGTATACACACATATATATATATATATATATATATATATATATATATATATATATATATATAAATATAGTAATATACATACATATACTGATTAAAAGTTCTCAAAATGAATTTAGAAACCATTTTGAGAGAATTGTGGACGAAAAACTTCAAAAAGGAGTTTTTAAATCTAAAGATTTTAAATGTGACGTCATCGTGTAAGGACTGTATTGCTGAAATTCGGATAATCGCTCGTTACGATACATTCAATAAATCATGTTCTCCCTGTACTATTGTATTAACAAGAAGAAGAAGAAGAAGAAGAAGAAGAAGAAGAAGAAGAAGAAGAAGAAGAAGAAAGAGCAGAAATTATTGTAAAAGTAGACAGAAGTTACGTGGTCAGCGTCAGATTTTGATGACAAGAAACAGCGATTTGATTCAGTATTAGGTCACCATCTATACACCGTGGAGAATCTGGCCCGCTGCTCACATACCCTACCTATAGATGTTAGTCCTAGCAAACAGCCAGGGAGAAGAGATGCCAGGGCGACCTGGAATGACCTTGGTCCCAGGTCATGTTGGGAGATTAGGTCTGTATTCACTACAGTAAATCTCTGCAGTTCCTTACACTTTTAGCCCTGGCTAACGAATATAATTCGGCTTCTCATTGCGTAATTCTTAATTATGGAATGGAACTGAATATAAAATTTAGGCTAAAGGTCAAGCGCTGGGACCCATAAGGTCATTCAGCGCTGAGGGGTAACTGAAAGTAAAAAGGTTTGAAAGGTTTAACAAGAGGAAAACCTCGTAGTTGCACTGTGAACCAATTGTTAGGAGAGGGTTGAGGAAGATGGGAGGAAGAAGATGTGAACGGAGGTACAATAAAATGAATTTCTCAATTATGAGACGAGCCAGAGTTGAATGAGAATTAGGAGACGGGAAGCTGGAGATGCGTGTATGTGGAGACTCGTGGAAGTCAAAGCGAAGGAAAGACGAGTGTAGACAAACATCACATGCGCCCTTTTGCCCCGTAACGCTTTGGAGGCCTTGATAAGGATGACAGTAATGATGACATGAAATATTTTAGACCCATTCTAGGAAGCGGATCAAAAGTCTTATATAAAAATAAGAGAAGGGAAGATAGGAAAGAGAATAGGATATGATGTCACGAGGGGACACCCGGAGACCTTTTGTTTACTTTTGATTCGCCTCGTGTAAACATTGGGAAATTGTTCACATTTTTCCCTCTTTTTTTTTCTTATTCTCTGAAATCATGATTACTTTCCTCCGCCCTTTCGTGGTGCAAATATGCTGACGGGTTCCCGATCTCCCTCTTCTTTGCATTGGACGCCTGTGAACATAGAGAATGAGTCAGTGCCTTGGAGCATTCCAGGGTCCTATGAATTATATATATATATATATATATATATATATATATATATATATATATATATATATATATGTTTATTCTCGAGTCAGATGTCTTCAGAAAGTTGCACAACACAGTTATGTCCACCACAGCAGGGTTCATTTTTAAAAGGATTCTATTTTTTAAATGAATTTTAAAGTATTTTTCCTCTTTAAATCCTTTGACATAAGATCTACAGTAGGCTGCCGTATTAAAAAAAAAATCGACTTAGGATAACATCGTCACAATGGATGCAAGTTAAGAAGCTGAAATCCATTAATATTTCTCTTTACTTCACTCCAGCTCCAAAAGGCGTTTTCTTAGACAGTCGATGTTAGTGGCTAATGTAATAAAATCCATTATTTCTAAATATTTAACATCATATTGACCATCACTTTTAAATTTTTATCCAATTGAATTCCCCGAGTAAGTGACCCTGTCGTAATTTATTAGTCTACCCTTAAAAGCCACTTCTACGTTTTCTATGGTTACTGAATCTCGGAGTGACTAAAACTTTCAAAATGTGAAACGACAAGCCTTACTTTTCTCTAATGGAACGAAATAAAAGTAAATGCACCTGTCACGTAGAAGAGAAAGGTTAATGGAAAGCGCCAGAAGAAGAAAATGCTTGAAGAGAAAGTAACAGGCCTTCTATTTGCCTACGTAAGGGACATCGGATACCAGACCTAAAGTCTAAACTTAACCAGGCCAGTTATCAAGTACGGTAGTTTCATAACTTCGTAACCACCTCTCAGTCTGAACAACTCAATAGCATTATTTGTGCATAAAGCAGTTATTGCTTATTCCTATACGATATAAATTGTTTACAATAAAACACTGATAAGATAATGATCTAGCCTCTCTCACTTTTCCTTATGAATATTTTGAAATTGAACTCATTAAAACAATTCTCCTTGTATTTTCATAATTTACTTACATTTTTATCTATTTATTTATTCACTCAACTTATTTTTTTCTTTTCTAATAACTGATTTCTTTCTGTATTTTCTTTTGCTTTCTGTTACATCTTTCAAATGAATATTATACCATATTCTTTGGAAGCCTGAATTTCAAGTCAGTGGACCCTTCGGTGGGATTGTTCCATATGGATAGGATTCGTCTTCCGAATAATAATAATAATAATAATAATAATAATAATAATAATAATAATAATAATAATAATAATAATAATAATAATAAAGAAAATTCAGAGAAAACACAGTTGTCATGTAACAGGTTAGTATGGGGATGCTAAGGGGGGTGGGGACAGCCTCCTGGGCCGCCCCCCCCCCTAATTGTCAGGTTAAAACAATAGGCCTACTTCGTAAGTTAAGATGGTTTAGGTGCATTATTTCAAGTGATTCTGGGTCAAGTTTTCACAGAGTTCCAGTTTTTGTCATTTTTACAGAATACTTGTCTCAAATAAAGATAAGAAAATAAAAAAAAATAAAACACGAAACATAAAAAATTAATCCCTTAGACTCGCTAACACAAGCATCACCGACACCTTCGTCCTCAGTCTAATTACCAGTTCAAACAGCGTCTTCGTTTCAAAGCAAACTATAAAAGTCTGCGGAGAAAGAAAAAGAAAAAAGAAAAAAAAAAAATTCTCGGCCAAAGTTCCACAACATAAATATTATTCTTGGGCTCGATAAATCCCGCGGGTCCAGACCGCAGCAGCCGAATTTGCTCATTTGTTCCCCAAACAGGAGAGAGTCAGGTATCTCGTACGCTTGCAAAACTCGCGTAGGTAATATGGAATGGGGAGATTATTGCTTTCCCTGCAAGCGCTTCCTCCTGTTTACTCTAGCTGTTAGCCTTTTCCATTTTTACCCAGAAAGCGTATTTAACTGTGCTCCATTTCACAAGGCGAGGGATACGTCGGATTATTATGCACGAAAAGCGGCGAGGATTTCTAAAAATGACGTTTGGTACGAATGTCAATAATCATAGAAAACGGGCCGTAGCTTAAAGGTTTGAGGGTATGCTAATCAATCTTGAATGGGGTCCGTTTGCTCAAAGAATTCTTTTGCATTCGAGCTGGGATTTTTGTGCTTTCTTTTACATTTAAAGTTCACTGGTACGTATTTTTAAGTAAACTTCTTCTAGAGGTTTATATATATATATATATATATATATATATATATATATATATATATATATATATATATATATATATATATATATATATATATATATTATTCATAAATCACAGGCCTTAGCATTATACTAGGAAACCTCCCCATTCTCTGTATTTACAGGCATCAAATACTAATTAGAGGGGAAAGAACCGTCTGTCTAGTGTATTGACATTATATAAAACGGCAGAAAAAATAAATTCAGAAAAAAAAAATTGAAATCGCAGAAAAATGACGCAGAAATTCCTCGCGTTTACTTAACACAGATCAAAAGCAAACAAAAGAAGCTGGTGTTCCGTTTAGATATCGTCTTTTAATTTCTCTCGTTACATATTTTCTTTTCTTTGGCTGTTCTTTTCGCTTCCTAAAATCCGTCCAGCAATGTTTCATGAATGAAAGAGTCAAATTAGCAACTAATTTGATTTTGTTTTTGATAATTTTTGGCTCTAAAGCCAACCCACTGGGACGCTTTCAGCCATACAGCGCTCAAGACAGTGAAAAGAGGGAGTTGGAGAGGTTGGACAGCAAGAAAGATGGAAGAGAGGAAGTGGGAATGGAGGTAAAGTAAAAGGCTATACAGAGCTGGTGTAGTTAAGGGCCGAAGGAACTGCAAACAACCTTTAACGATGCCTACAGCGCACCATGGAAGGCGCACTGACAGCATCGCAAGGTCATCCTAAGTCAGGAATAGAAATTCGATAGAATGTAGGTCAGTCCAGGTCGCCTCACAGATTCTTCTCTCACTCAGAGTAGTATCCAGGCTATTATGACAAGAGAGCTAAAATCTCTACAGAAATCACCTTAACCTAACCGAGGGCCTACTTATCTCTTCCCCGTAGGAGGGTAACGCCGTCAGTGCACCTCACGCAGCGCACTGTAGACACGACTTAAGATTCATTGCAGCGTCCCTTGGGTCCCTAGCTGCAACCCCTTTCGTTCATTTTACCGTACCTCCATTCATATTCCCTTCCTTCCATCTTGCCATCCACTAACAATTAGTGCAACTGTTTTGAGGTTTTCCTCCTGTTACACCTTTCAAACCTTTCTACTCCCAATTTCCGTTTCAGCGCTGAATGCCCTCATGGGTTCCAGGGCTTGGCCTTCGGCCCGAATTCTCTATTCCATTCCTATGTAATCTTTGCTCATCAGGATTTCATAACTTTGGCGAGTTCATTGACTCCCAAATATGGTTTAATTCTTCTCTTGTTTCTTTCCCACTAATCTCTTATATTTCGTGTAGCGAAGATGCGGTCATTCCATTATCCTCTCATCATATATATATATATATATGTATGTATGTATATTTTATATATATATATATATATATATATATATATATATATATATATATATATATATACAAATATATATATATACTCTATATATATATATATATATATAAATATATTATATATATATATATATATATATATATATATATATATATATATATATATATATATATATATATATATATATATATATAATACTTGTACAGGTATGGTACAAGTTACCGTTGTACAAAGTACACTGATAAAATATCGAAGACTTTAATCTATAACTTTCTCTCTCTCTCCCCCTCCCTCCCTCCCTCTCTCTCTCTCTCTCTCTCTCTCTCTCGACGCGTCACTTTTAATCCCAAGCAAACAGGCGGCGATGATGGAACACACACAGACTGCAATTTCGCCAAGTGCTCTCGGAACAGACGAAGTTCTCTCTCTCTCTCTCTCTCTCTCTCTCTCTCTCTCTCTGTCTGTCTGTCTGTCTGTCTGTCTGTCTCTCTCTCTCTCTCTCTCTCTCTGCTCCGTCCGACATCCGTAAAATGAAATCCGGAATCTTTGTGGATTCCTCTCTCTCTCTCCATGAACAAGAAGAGCCAGCCATAAAGTGGCTCTGCTCTGCTCTGTCGCCTGCCCCTTCCACAAACACCTGTCAAAGGGACTCTTCGACAAGAGCCAGATATATAGGTCAGTGTTTGCCTTGTCGAGTCTCTCTCTCTCTCTCTCTCTCTCTCTCTCTCTCTCTCTCTCTCTCTCTCTCTCTCTGTGGGCAGGATGGCCCCGGATGAAAGATTTTACGGACGATGTACAAAGAATGTACGGACGGAGCACGTAAGGTTCATGGACAGTGCACGGACGATTACAGGCTATGCACGGACGAAGCACGGAAGAGGGACGGACGTGGTATTTATTAATAAGTTTAATTCAATAGACATTACACACATATCTTGTAAATAGTGACCAGCAGATTATATATATATATATATATATATATATATATATATATATATATATATATATATATATATATATATATATATAATGTCTTTTCCTGTAATACTAAAGTGTAATATGAATATAAGAAGGCCCATAAAACACTATTTAAACGTTGAAACCATATATTTCGGGCACTAGCTTCTGTGCCCCTGTTCACTGGTAGAATATGGACAGGTGGAAAGTTACAATGGTATATATACAAAAACATAAAGGTGTGGCCCTAGGCCTCCGATGTTATGGAGGTGGCGTTTCTTAAGGAGGAGAATGGCCAAATTCCCTAGTGGTTTTTGGCCTCACCAGCTCCCGTTTGGCGATGGATCTGGCGGTCGCGTTTCCTGGGTCAGCTATCATCAATCAAACCAACAATATGAACCTGTCAGGAGGACATTGGAAATCGGATGACATCGACACCTTAATCCTCAAACCCCTCATGAAGAAGATGACCCAGGAAACGCGACCGCCACATCCATCGCCAAACGGGAGCTAATGAGGCCAAAAACCACTAGGAATTTGGCCATTCTCTCCTTAAGAAACGCCACCTCCATAACATCGGAGGCCTAGGGCCACACCTTTATGTTTTTGTATATATACAATTGTAACTTTCCACCCGTCCATATTCTACCAGTGAACAGGGGCACAGAAGCTAGTGCCCGAAATATATGGTTTCAACGTTTAAATAGTGTTTTATGGGCCTTCTTATATTCATATATATATATATATATATATATATGTGTGTGTGTGTGTGTATGTATATATATATATATATATATATATATATATATATATATATATATATATATATATATATATATATATATATATATATATATATATATATATATATATATATATATATATATATTATAAATGAGACTTTTATTATGCAAATCAACACTTCGGTATCTTTCTTTCCCGTCCAGTTTTCGATGTTCAGATTCGTCAAAGATTTTCTTGGGTGTTAGAGATGATATTCTTTCTCTCTCTCTCTCTCTCTCTCTCTCTCTCTCTCTCTCTCTCTCTCTCTCTCTCTCTCTCTCTCTTTGCGGATCATTGGGTCCAACGTGTCCTCATGAACTTCTGACCTATAAAGCTGACATTCCTAAAAATATGAAAAATAACAAAAATAATAAAACAAATATATATCTTTTGATTGCCCTTCACGTTCGAAACTGCTAGATCCATTTTTCTTTCTTATTGGAAGAATATCAAAATACCCGGATCTTCTGCACAGATGAAAAAAATTTTTAAAAATCTTAGGAATTATATATGAAACTGGAAAGGATGTTTGGTCTAAATATGCTCAGGCCAGCAAGCTACGTTTGAATGGAATGGAATATGTAATTTAGGCCAAAGGCCAAGTACTGGCACCTGTGAGGTCATTCAGCGCTTTTCAGTTACGTTTGAAAACAGACGTCTCTTCTTAACGGCGTGCCACTGTTGGCAAGAGGTAGGTTGTAAGGATTTAAGGATCGCAGAAGAAAGAAGTGAATCCCAGATTATGGAAGCGAATGGTGTTGAAGGTTGTTCAGACTGGTTGGCTCAGGAGTTCATAATTCCATATTATGGCTTCAAGATTACAGAGGAACGTAGAGAATCCCAGATTATGGAAGTGAATAGTGTGGAACACCGTTTTAACTGGTTGACTCTCAAGTTCGTAATTTCTACGTGGTATGTGTGAAGATAAGGTCTGACGGGTACAACGACTGTTCAATGTTTAGACCCAAACAAAAAATATATAAAAAAAAAAGATGGACAAAATACGGGGTTTGCTATAATCCTCAGAAAACAGTCTTCATTATATAACTATAAAATAAATTTTATTGGCGTCACAAACGTCGCGGGGTTCGACTTCATGTTGAAGAGGCTTGCGTGTGAGTGTGTGACATAGCCAGTGGTTGGTTGAACATTTTTACTGAACCTTTTTTACCGAGTCTACAGTCAGACTGGTAAATGGTTTACCTCTTTAAATGTAAAACAGCATCTTATTGTAAATAAATAAATAAATAAAAATAAATAAATGAATAAATAAATAGATAAAAAATAAATAGAGTGTCTACTGCCAAGCAGAGGAACTCACTTCTTGCTTTTGTATTCCCCAACTCTGACAACCTTCTGGCCCTTAAGAAGAGGTTTGTAGCTTCTTCTGATTCTGGTGTTCATAATATTATAAATAAATAAATATATCTATATAGAATTGCTACTGCCAGGCAGAGGATTTTACTTCCAACTTTTGTATTCCCCAGCGCTTACAGCCTTAATGAGAGATTCAGTAGCTCCCTCTGATTCTGGAATCGATAATATTGTCAATAAAAAATCAATCACTTAATAAACAAATAGAATTTCTGCTGCCAAGCAGTGGAGTTCACTTCCTACTTTTGTATTCCCCAGCTCTTACAACTATCTGGTCCTTAAGGAGACAAGTAGCAATTTCCTCTAGCAGTGGCGTCTATAAGAGTATTAAGATGCCTGTACCATCAGTCTTTTCCATTTATCAAAATAAAAAAAAAAAATATATAACAGAATTCCAGTTACGAAAAAGGGAAACCCAACGTTTCCAGGACAAGAAATTCAACTGCGTTCCAGGCAGTCGTCGTCAACTGTCCCTGGAGAAAGGGGAAGAGAGAGAGAGAGAGAGAGAGAGAGAGAGAGAGAGAGAGAGAGAGAGAGAGAGAGGAGACGTCCAGTTTCCAAAACTATTTTGTGGGAATCTCCTCAGAAGCAGACCGTGTCTTTGGGAAGCTCTGGAAGGGAACTATCTTATGGATTTTTCCTACCCTCACTCGTTTGAAGACTCGCATTGCACGAGGGTTTTTTTTTCTTTTTTTTGAATGTTTCGTCCTTAGTATTTTGCAATGGCACGCAGGTGTGGGGTATTTACAGGCACACACACACACATACATATACACACATATATATATATATATATATATATATATATATATATATA
Source organism: Macrobrachium rosenbergii (assembly GCF_040412425.1). Taxonomy (NCBI): domain Eukaryota; kingdom Metazoa; phylum Arthropoda; class Malacostraca; order Decapoda; family Palaemonidae; genus Macrobrachium; species Macrobrachium rosenbergii. The sequence goes on from NC_089794.1 coordinate 21,962,109, forward strand.
TATATATATATATATATATATATATATATATATATATATAATATATATATATATATATATATATATATATATATATATATATATATATATATATATATATATATATATATACTCTATTCGACTTCCAGTGAGCTCTTCATACATTTTGCCCCTCAATACTTTCCTCGACATTTATACGTGAAGACCACCCACCCCTGCCGTGTCCTCTCCCCCTACCCGTACCCCTCCCCCTTAAAGGACTAACTTGCATCACGATCATACCAGGACGGGGGTTGGGGGGAGGGAAGGTTTAAAGACACGGAGAAGCATTCAAAGTTCCAGCGTCACATCTTCGTCTTCATGAAAGGCTCCGGAACCACCTTCTTCTTCTTCGTCTTCTTCTTCCATTCCGCGAGGACTTTGATTAATGGCTTTTCACGGAGAGAGACATTTCTCCATTTCTCGCCCGGAGTAGCTTGGCGTAGGTCTGAAATAAGTCCTCGAAAGAGTTTTTTTTTTATCATTATTATTATTATTATTAATCCCGACGAGAACAAGCCACAGCAAAGAGGCGTAAGAGGTGGAAGAGCTGGAATCCATGAGGTTGCTTTGGGTCCTCAGTGAGACTTCTGTAATAGAAGCTCCGAGTTCATGAGGTGAAGTTGACCAGGGGACATTGAAGTTGAGTAGTTTCTTGGGTATGATGCTTTGTTGCTTAATCATTCCTATGTAGGATTTGTTTTCTTTTCGAATATTCTTCTGTCTGTCTCTCTCTCTTTCATACATACAAACATATATAGTACATATACTGTATATATACGTATAATATATATATATATATATATATATATATATATATATATATATATATATATATATATATATATATATATATATATATATATATATATATATATATATGTGTGTGTGTGTGTGTGTGTGTGTGTGTGTGTGTGTGTAAAGCCAGTTACTGATGCCCCTATGAGCAAAAATAAAATACAGCAAATGGTTCTGCCCACTTCTTTTCCTCTGTACATCATCACTTTCTCTTCTCTTTCTTCGTCATAGAATGTGTTCTTATTTCGCTCACCCTGGCAGATGTTTCTATTCTACCCAAAATCATCTCGGGCCTCCTCAATATGACAAAGGCCTTACCACTAGTATAATATTAAATCTATTAATTCTGACGTATCTACCTCCTCAGCAGAGAAAAGGCAAAGGGGTAAGGGACCAGAGAAGAAAGAAGAGAAAGCCAGTGAAGCTGGGATTCTGATAAAAATTTATGTGACCTTATGTCAACGCAGTTTCTTGATCCTGGAACAGCCACGAAAGCTATGATTAAATGAAGGCTTATACCCAGTTGATGTTTAAGCGTCTAAGAATTAATTAAAGCTTCTAGTTGTTGCAAAAACTCACATTTTACAGAAAGAATCCATTTTGTTCTTCTAATGGTAGCAAAGACCAGCATTTTACAGTAAGAATCAATTTCATGCTTCTGATGGAAGCAAAAACTAACATTTTACAGAAAGAATAAATTTTGTGCTTGTAACTGCAGTAAAAACTCACATTTTACTGTGAGAATCAATTTTGTCTTTCTAATGTAGCAAAAACTCACATTTTGCAGTAAGAATAAATTTTGTGCTTCTAGTTATTGCAAAAACTAAAATTTTTCAGTAAGAATCGAGTTTGTGTTTCTAATGGAAGCAAAAACTCACATTTTACAGTAAGAATCAATTTTGTGCTTCTAATGGTAGCAAAAACTAACATTTTACAGTAAGAATCAATTTTGTGCTTCTAATGGTAGCAAAAACTAACATTTTACAGCAAGAATCAATTTTGTGCTTCTAATGGAAGCAAAAACTCACATTTTACAGTAAGAATCAATTTTGTGCTTTTAACCGTAGCAAAAACTCACATTTTACAGTGTCTATTCTAAGCAGTCGAGATATATTTATCCACTTCTCCAGCATCACGAAACTGCGCACCGCGCCTTTCTTTTCTTTGCCTGATCACCGGGCAGACAGACCTTTAATCATCTGCCAACCATCACATATGCAAAGATTAAAAAAAAAAAAATCTCTTTATAAATCTCCCGACAGAATCTGAGCCTGACGAAACGCCGGAGGTTAATTTGACTGGAATGTTCAGACTCTCTCATGCTACCAGACCACTTCTAATATTTGGCTTCTCGAATGGGCTCCCGAGGAATTTTAAAGCTGGCGATTGTGCGTACAGAGACGTGACCTTCTGAAATGTGGGAATACTGGTCGAATACTGAAGGAATATTGACGGGTTGAGAGAAATGGAGTTTTATTCGAGAAGGCGATACGAAGACCAATTCATTTGAAAGAGGGGCTGATGTGGAAATACTGATTACTGAATTGAATATTGAATTTAGGCCAAAGGCCAAGCACTGGGAACCATAAGGTCATTCAGCGCCGAAGCGGAAATTGACAGAAGAAGGTTTGAAAGGTGTAACAGGAGGAAAACCTCAAAGCAGTTGCACTATGAATCAATTGTTGGGGGGGGGGGGCGGCCTGGACAGTAAGATGGAAGGAAGAGAATATGAAAGGAGGTACTGTAAACAGAACGAAAGGGGTTGCAGACTAACTTACTGGAAAGAATGGGAGAAATGGTTTATTTTACCACTGCCCGATTTTGCCAGTTTTTCTAAACAATTTTAGGAGTTCCAGGCTAAGATGCTAAGGAATTTGTAATAAGTATGAATCCACGCGACAGGAGTTTTTGCAAAGAATATTTCCTAAGCCCTGGTCAGTCTTAATGGCTTCCTCACGTCCCTAATATATTCTTGCATTTCAATATATTTTTATCTATTTGTTAATTTATTTATTTTTTCTTTTTTTAGTATGTGAGTGGGATCTCTTCTTTCCGTATTTCCCTTTATCTCTTCTTACTTCTTCCTAATGAACACCATAACATTCTTTGGAAGCTTGAATTTCAAGTCAATGGCCCCTTTGGTGGGCTTGTTCCATATGAATAGGTTTCATCTTCTGAATAATAATAATAATAATAATAATAATAATAATAATAATAATAATAATAATAATAATAATAATAATGAAAATTTCCAATGTATATTATTATTATTTTGCCTTTTCCGAAATGTATACCATTATATCAATCCATTCTGGAAACATTTTTGACACTGCGACCATTAATCTTATTTCAATAAGTTTAGCAGTGAACAATATATATATATATATATATATATATATATATATATATATATATATATATATATATATATGTATGTATGTATGTATGTATGTATGTGTGTGTATGTATGCAAGTATATTTATCAGTTTCTTTGCAAAAAAAACTTTTATTTTCTGAACCAGTTGGTGAGACCTGTAAAATACTGGCAAAACAAATGTAAGCCCTCAAGATTAATGGTATACCTCTATCAATATTTTGAAAAATATGGTATATACAATGCATAAAGCGAATACCACGTGACCATTTGAAATAAAACACAAGCATACTGACTAGGAATATAATAAAAATCAACTATACACAGGATGATGTCTCCTTTGGTCCACATCGGCGCGCATCCTAGACGCACGCAAAAAAAAAAAAATGGGATGTTGACTAAGAAATAAAAGACTGTCTGGTAAATGCCTACATCTTGGTCCATAAATAAGGCTGCCAGCTGCAGTGTGAATGCCCAGCACTCGAACCACGCTCCAAACCGAGACATAAGAACACATGTACCTAGTATTAAGGCCACCGTTTTGTGTTTAGAGAGCACGAAAGCAACACAATAATTTACAAAAGATATCTCCTCACTTCTGTAACTATTCTGAACATCATTAGAAATACCATAAAAAATATACACAAACACACATCGACCTATAGAGTATATTTTGCACTACAACATGCATATGAAATATAGTCAAGATATGCTAGCAGAGAGCTACTCTTCCTCTATATCCTCAGTTTTCCGTTTGCTTCGTTTCAGCGAGTAAAAGTCCGTCAACATGGAGCTGCTCGTGATGAGCTCCAACGCCCAGTCGGCGTCGCTTCCTTTGCTGGTGTTTGCTGCACTCTGCGAGTTGTTGCATTCACTGTCCCCTTCCGCTGCAGCCGTCCCATCCTGAGACTCACCCACAGCACGCACTTTGTTAGGAACACCGTACTCACTCGCTTCACCGTCTTGTTCACTGGCTGATCTGGGGTACTTGTCCAAGTACTTGTTCAAAAGCTTACTTGTGTTGGTGTGGAGGACGTAGCCATGCTTCTTCTTCTTGGCAATACCTATGCGAAGTGACCCATACCTCTGTGACTCATCAGTCAGGGCAGGATCTATAGGCTGAAGATATCGTGATGGGAAGTAGCCTGCTGAAGAGTGGTTCCTCCTGACGGGATTGGTCCTTTGGTAATGTTCTATGTATGGTATGTCCTCTGATCTGAGGCTTGAGCTGCTCCCTCTGTGAGAGAAAGGTTTTGGGTAATGAGCCTCCCTTCTTGAGATGACAGGTGAAATGCCTGTAGTGGGTGAATGGACAGCAGTTGGTGAATGGACACCACTTGGAGAGTGAACATTTTTGTATGGAGAAGTCGATATATTGGAAATCTTTTGTCTGAGAGGTGGACTTTCAGACTGGGGCGACACATGAACTGCAGCACTTTGATCACTGACATTTAAGGGAGACACTCTGGGAGTGTGCTGCGAAATATTTTTGACTACTGGATATTTATGGTAACTGCTCTCGTTGTGATAGATAGGTTCATTGTTATCGTCATGGGACAGATTTCTTCTTACTATGTTAGGATAACTTTCCTCAGACCTATCAAGGTTATTCAGGTGTAAATTCATTCCTTGTGCGCTGGACCTCCTACTTTGACTTGCAGCGCGGTCATCTTTTTCGTGATCAGCATTATTCAGTACCTTCAAACTTGATTCCCTTGATCTATGTCTTCTTCGTGAAAAACTCTGATAGTTTGGCTCAGAAAATCTTGGATCGATGTTTTCATGTATGTTCACTTGGTCCAAAGGAACCCGTCTTGGTGAAACAGGGAAGAATTCTCTGTCAACTCCTACAGGGCCATGCTGGTGGAAACTTGAACTTCGAGAACTCCTCCTCCTCCTTGGAAGACAATGATAAAAGCTCTCTCGACTACCATAGCCATTCCATTGCTGCAAATTGGAACTGTGAATTTGTGGATCTGATCCTATGTCAGCTTCATGGCCATAATATATTCCCAGATGAGAACCACTTCTGCGATGATACCCATCTCTGCATTCAGTCGGCGTTCTTATCCTGACAAAGCCATCTTCATGAACCAGCATGGATCGGGTGTTTCCTGGGCTGTAAATAGGAACATGTGCGATTGAGGCAGGGCTGTATATTTCAGATATATGAGACAGCGAATCTGGACTGTAAGCAGGGATCTGGGAGGCTGACCCACCCCTTACAAAATTCAAATGTGGTGCTGGAGGCTGGCAAGGCCTTCCAGGTGCTCTAGGATATTGGGGTGCATAGCTGAAGGTTGCTGACCTCCTAACAGTTGCCGTTCGTCGCCTGGGAGGTTTGGGTGTCCTTGAGATAGGTGTACCGCCTGCTGGTACAATTTCACTAGGACAGGCTGTATACTGGGTACTTTCGGTCCCACTTGAATAGGAAACTCTTTGGTAAACAGCATTCCCATTTCTTTCCCTTGATCCGTTTTGTTTCTTATCGTCTGAGAGATGGGAGGGAATAAAGAGATCGTAGACAAAGCTGCTCTTCTCATCATAACGTTGAGTTAAAGCAGCAGCAATGCAGAAAAGTACACCCAACGCAACCTCTGAACATGCTCCAAATACATGAACACACCACCAAACCCATGCAGGTACTTGTGAACTTATAAGGAAAATAGAATGCATAAAATGAAGCAAGCAGCAAAACCCTACTGCAAACGTGGTCAGGTTCATGACGCGACACCAAGTGTGCAACCGATTCCTGAGAATGTACCTAATATTAACTTGTTTTTGCTGTGGAGAATCTTTTGGTGGAACAACCAAGAGCTTCAGCTCTTCTTGAAACTCTCTTTTCAATATATGAATCACCTGAAAAACCCTTGGAAGTTTATAGATATAAAATACAATCACTGCCAAAGCAATACCAATTAGCATTATCCTGGACAGAATTAGAACACTCTTGCTGTGAGCAGAACCAACAATGATATCTGCCAAAAAGCTCAGAACAACCATCATCACTATGAATATAGAAATATTGTGCATCGTTAAGAACTTCGGTTTGTACACTTTAACATCAGCTGTGAGAAACATCATGATTATGAGAATCAGGTATGTGGAAATGTAGCTAGGAATGCTAGTATTAGTAAGTATAAGTACAAGGACCAATGGAAGCCTTTCTTTGCCACCAAACGCCAGGTGAAACATGTAGAGAGCTTTTAGTGACACCGCGATGAAAATGAGCAAGTGAACGCACACAAAATGTGTTCGGGGTAATATTTGGGTGCATGACCTAAGAGAAAGTAGTCTATAAGGCGCAAATATGCTGACAGAAATGAAAAGTACTCCCAAAAGAAAGTGTATGAGCATCCAAGTAATGTTCCTATTTGTACATAACAGATAATCAAACCAAGATAAGGAAGAAACAGGTGGTTTACCTATCTCTCCATCAGTTACATTGTTATTGCCGTCACTGACATTCTTCTGTGACATATTAGCTATAAGAGAGTGCACTCTTTTAGATACGTTTGAAAAATCTCCATATTCTCCCTCAACCAAACTTACCATCTCATCGTCCTGGGTTACTTTTTCAAGAACTGAATCCAGTACTTCCTTCTTCACACTGCCATTGGTTTCTGGAGAGTCCTGGGTATTATTCTTTGAATCAATAGTACTTGGCTTCAAACTAGACCCATTCTCTTCCTCGTTTTCCAAATTTTCAGCAAGGGGAGCGGGAGAAGAAATTTCATAATTTAAATTTGATTTGGCGACAACGCTGCCTTCGCCTAGATCAGAATTATCCAGTGCTGTACTCCGGCGACCTGACAAAACTGGTAAACTTTCATCAGCTACATAATTGTAATCTGGTGTGTCACTCAGAACAGTCGTTCTTTCGTACCTATGACCAGTATGAGAAAATCTCTTGGTATAAGCATGGTTCAGTTTCTTGCCGTAAGCAACTTCTCGGAAAACTGCTGCGATGTTATCCTCAATTTCATTCAAACTGAAATTATCCTCTGAATTATGGTTAGCAAGGATGCTGCTATACTCTCTAAGCCACGTGGGCATCCCACTGTGGCCATGCCTCTGATGGCGGGTCAAAACTGCTCCTCGAAGGGATCTTGGTAGGATTAACCTCTTCCCTATAAAATCATCCTCGGGAGTCTGTGCTAGTTCCTCACTCCCAGAGGCATGTCGGTTATAAGTACGTTTATCTCGTTTCCTTCTTCTCTTGGGTGCAATGCCATTTCTTTCTATCTCACTTTCATGATTATCACCCAATACTCTGACTCTTGGGATGGGTGAAGGCAACCTTCTGTCAATAGGAGGAAGAAGAATCCCTCCAGCTGCAGGCTTGGTGAACTTGTAAACCAAATGTCCTCCAGTTCCTCCAGTGCTAACTCCAGTTCCTTCTGCTTTCTCCTGCCAGGAAGTGATGCAGAGCAGGGCTATGAACAAGTGCCTGGCCACCTCCATCATAAAGCAGAGAGAAGACCAGCCTACCATCTTCTTTCAGCATCTCGACACCAGGGGGAAGTCAGAACAGCCTGCAACAAGAAAGGGGGTATGAGAGGCAAAAAGTAAAAAAAGTTTATTAGGAAAAATTAAGGTTAAAATATTCATAAAATATTTTCTCATTAACATGGACCAATAAAAACTGACGTTTTTATAAGGATACACCAATTAAAACTGATTTTTATTAGCATGGACCAATCAAAACTGAGTTTTTTTTATATTCAGATGCACCAATTAAAACTGATTTTTATTACCATGGACCAGTCATAACTGGTGTTTTTTTTACTATCCTGGACCAATT
>NC_089794.1:21977602-21987602 GCF_040412425.1 Macrobrachium rosenbergii
TATATATATATATATATATATATATATATATATATATATATATATATATCAAACGGGAAGGCGGATAGGAATACTCTTGAATAGTCATTTGATTACATGTTTATTCCCAACGTTTTATAATCCATGATTACATCATCAGGGGTTCTTGAATTAAAAAGACAATAAGCAATGACAATAAAACTTAATGAATAAACATGTAATCAAATGACTATTCAAGAGTATTCCTGTCCGCCTTCCCGTTTGATGTCTGTATTCGGGCATTCCTGTCCCTTGCTATATATATATATATATATATATATATATATATATATATATATATATATATATATATATATATATATATATATATATATATATATACATATATTCCAGTTCCCATCTTTCCATCGGAGTAGAATACAGAAATTGCGCAAAAGGCCAGGTGTTGGGACCTACGAGGTCATTCACCTCTGAAAGGGATTTATAGTCAGGTGGTCTGAAAGGTGTAACAGGGGGGATGACCTCGCAACTGCACTAGGAAACGAGTTTCTAGAGAGGTTGGCCAGTCAGATGGAAGAAAGAGAATAAGAACGGAGGTACAGTAAAACAAACGAGAGAGGCTGCACTACCCCCTTACGGGAGTCCCCAGGGAACACAGAGGTTTGCAATTGCAACTTCTCTCTAGACTGACGCATCTCGAACTGGTTTGACCCAAGATAACTCGAGGCTGCCCCGAAACGGGTCGGACGGGTTCTGGACAAGTACCACGGTTCGGTAATGTCCTCTGAAAGTTATACACATACTTTTTACCTTGTTCTCGCGTGTCTTTTGTTACGTGTCGCGTTGCTCTATGCTGCTTGTCAGATTGCGTAAGCGCGTGTTGCAGACAGAACGGTGTGTTGCCCTTGATTTTTTTTTTTTTTTTTTTGGTGGCTTGAAGAGGCGTGTTGGAATAGGCCTACATGCAAATGCTTTGGTTATTATACGAATATAATTATGTATATACAACTGCGATCTTCTAACAACAAGTGTGTGTGTATATATATTTATATAAATATACATTTATATATATATATATATATATATATATATATATATATATATATATATATATATATATATATATATATTGATACAATTATATATTGAACTATTTATATAATTGTTTTTTTTATTTTTTCTATTCCTTGATTTATCTATTTTGTCTACTCTGTCTTTAAAAAGTCAGACCTGTTTTGTAATAATAATAATAATAATAATAATAATAATAATAATAATAATAATAATAATAATAATAACACATTCAACTATCCGACTGTGTAGCAATTCCTTACAACCCCAAAACAATAAGGAAACCAGCAATCAGAACAATACGTGAAACGTGACCAACATTTATTAAAGAAAAAAATTTGCAATTTTAACCTTTTAGCACAAACTGCAGAGAGGACTAACCAGCCGGCCTCGAGTTGCATATGCAATAGGTTGCATGCTGTGCAAGGTGTTTTTGGGGGGCTGGTTGGACCTTATTTATCGCTCGGGAACACGAAAGGCTTTCTCTCTGTTACAGTAGGCGGCCGTCGGCTTTAAAAGGGTCTCAGGGGGGCGTCGCCCCCCACAACCCCCTCCCCCCCCCTCTAACCGCCCCAGGCTTTCCGAGAGCCGTGTTTCAGGGCTGGAAATGCAAGCTGTGTTTATGATATAATAATAATAATAATAATAATAATAATAATAATAATAATAATAATAATAATAATAATAAGGTGCTCAAGGTTTTTAGCCTTTTACTTTAACTCCATTCACTTCCTTTCATTCGTTTTGCTGTCCAACTTCTCGGATTATTCTCATATAATTGTTTACTTAGTATAAGGTACTTATTAAACCAGGATGCTTGTGGGGGCTGGGAGGGGGGGGGGAGATCCAGTTGCCTGCCTGATTGACTTCTTGAGTCACAAGCAATTTTTTCAGTAACTGTCTGCAATGAGACGAGCAGAATAGAAACAGTGGTCACATGATCCAGGGAAATCTAAGCGCTTTTGAAGAGTCCCAGTCTCACCCCTCTCTCTCTCTCTCTCTCTCTCTCTCTCTCTCTCTCTCTCTCTCTCTCTCCTCCAACAATTCACTCTCTTTCTCTCTCTCTCTCTCTATTCAACAGTTCTCAATGGTAGTTTGTTATAAAATCTCTCTCTCTCTCTCTCTCTCTCTCTCTCTCTCTCTCTCTCTCTCTCTCTCTCTCTCTCTCTCTCTCTCTCTCAGCTCAAAAGATATGTAAAATTAATACTGAAATCAAATCATGATCTCTCTCTCTCTCTCTCTCTCTCTCTCTCTCTCTCTCTCTCTCTCTCTCTCTCTCTCTCTATTCAACGGTTCTCAATGGTGGCTTGTTATAAAATATCTCCCTCTCTCTCTCTCTCTCTCTCTCTCTCTCTCTCTCTCTCTCTCTCTCATCTACTAACAGCTCAAAGATAGGTAAAATTAATACTGAAATCAAATCATGATTCTCTCTCTCTCTCTCTCTCTCTCTCTCTCTCTCTCTCTCTCTCTCTCTCTCTCTCTATTCAACGGTTCTCAATGGTGTTTTTTTTATAAAATCTCTCTCGCTCTCTCTCTCTCATCAACCAACAGCTCAAAGATATGTAAAATTAATAGCGAAATCAAATCGTGATTCTCTCTCTCTCTCTCTCTCTCTCTCTCTCTCTCTCTCTCTCTCTCTCTCTCTCTCTCTGCCCCCCCCCCAACCAGACGCAAGCACAGCAAGCAGACGGGTAATCGCAAGCATCAAGTCCCAGCGGCGGAAACGGTCATGCATCAGGGACTTTTGCCTGATTAGAGCCCGGATGTGATTACGGCTCTGCCGCCATGACACGCAGCGCCAGAGAGATGGTAATGGTGGCTGGGGGAACTGCCATTAGGAGAGAGAGAGAGAGAGAGAGAGAGAGAGAGAGAGAGAGAGAGAGAGAGAGAGAGAGAGAGAGAATCATGATTTTATTTTAATATTAATTTTACATATTTTGAGATGTTAGTAGATGAGAGAGAGAGAGAGAGAGAGAGAGAGAGAGAGAGAGAGAGAGAGAGAGAGAGAGAGAGAGAGAGAGAGAGAGAGAGAATCATGATTTTATTTTAATATTAATTTTACATATTTTGAGATGTTAGTAGATGAGAGAGAGAGAGAGAGAGAGAGAGAGAGAGAGAGAGAGAGAGAGAGAGAGAGAGAGAGAGAGAGAGAGAGAATCATGATTTTATTTTAATATTAATTTTACATGTCTTTGAGCTGTTAGTAGATGAGAGAGAGAGAGAGAGAGAGAGAGAGAGAGAGAGAGAGAGAGAGAGAGAGAGAGAGAGAATCATGATTTTATTTTAATATTAATTTTACATGTCTTTGAGCTGTTAGTAGATGAGAGAGAGAGAGAGAGAGAGAGGGGAGAGAGAGAGAGAGAGAGAGAGAATCTTGATTTTATTTTAATATTAATTTTACATGTCTTTGAGCTGTTAGTAGATGAGAGAGAGAGAGAGAGAGAGAGAGAGAGAGAGAGAAAATATGATTGCACACTCCTACGTCAAAAGGCGACACGCAGGGTGAGGCGATGGTAAAAAAAAAAAGCGTAATGTCATTTAGGTTTTTATTTCTTTTTTTCTTTTATTTTCTTTTCTTTTTCTTTTTTTTTGTCCCTTACAACGGCGGCGGCTGCAGAGTCAGCCTGCAGCGTAATTGAAATGGAATGCGCTGCTAATATGGTAATCTATCCACTGAATTTAGCCTCACCCCAGGTAAACACGTTACGGGAAAATATCTCTCTCTCTCTCTCTCTCATCTACTAACAGCTCAAAGATATGTAAAATTAATATTGAAATCAAATCATGATATCTCTCTCTCTCTCTCTCTCTCTCTCTCTCTCTCTCTCTCTATATATATATATATATATATATATATATATATATATATATATATATATATATATATATATATATATATATATATATATATATATATATATATATATATATATATATATATATATATATATATATATATATATATATATATATATATATATATATATATATATATATATATATATAAATATATATATATATATATATATATATATATATATATATATATATATATATATATATATATATATATAAATATATATATATATATATAATATAAACAGAAAAGGTGAACAATGAGAAAACAGAGATAAAAAGGGAAAAAGGTAAAATAAAAAAATCAATTTTGGCATCATTATAGAAAAACTTCAAAGCTACAAAAAAAAATTATAAAAATAATTATATATTATGTTCACCTATAAAGCCCAAATCTCGCGGGGGCGGGGGGGGGAGGTTACATATTTTCCTCTCTCTCTCTCTCTCTCTCTCTCTCTCTCTCTCTCTCTCTCTCTCTCTCTCTCGCTTTATAGCTCATAAATAAACATGTTCATGGCCCTCATAAGCAAAGCCACGGTGGCACCCCCGACACAGAAGCTTATGATGGCACCGCGCTAAGGACGAGTTTTTGTGAGACGCCTAGCCTTTAATGCAGATGCATGCGCGCGCACGCTCCGTACCCTAAAACAAACAAGCACACATGCACAAACTCTACCTCCAGATACACTTCGTGGCGGTAGCTATCACGCACTCTCATTCGCGCAGGGTTGTTAGGCGCGCGAGCGCGCGTTATCACGTACCGAATGCGCCGTCCGTCCGTACTCAGATGCATGACCTACGATGTGCTTGAATTTCGGGGAGGAAATGTGGATAGCCGGAGCAATCGATGGCCCTCTGGCACTGGAGGGGGAGGGGTGGAAGGGGTTGCTCTAGTATGACAGGCGGAGAGTCCTTGTGCTACATTGCTTGGGGTATGTCTGTTTGGCTGTAAAGACAGACAGACAGACAGGTATACTGACACACGTGTATATATATATATATATATATTTATATATATATATATATATATATATATATATATATATATATATATATATATATATATATATATATATATATATATATATATATATATAATTTGCCGTCTATACCAGCAACTGTCTCGCTGTCTATGTGCACGAATACACGCTTGGAAAGAGAGAGAGAGAGAGAGAGAGAGAGAGAGAGAGAGAGAGAGAGAGAGAGAGAGAGAGAGAGAGAGAGAATGGACTTTCAAACGCCCAAAGAAGACGACAGCAAAACTCAATAACAATAAAAGATCGACAAACGGAAATTGCAAAAGAGATGATATGTGTCGATAGCCATATCAATAAGGAAATGTCATGAAGATGACAAATAAAACTGTGGGAAAAATACCTCAGAAAATATGGAAAATGACGTAGTAATGTGACTGAAATGAGTGGGATAAAAATAAACAGAAGTGGAATAATTGCTTTGACAGATATCAAGTTCAACATACAAATAACTAAAGGGAATTTTAGTTTCCAAAATGTATTTCCTAAACTAGATTAATAATAATAATAATAATAATAATAATAATAATAATAATAATAATAATAATAATAATAATAATAACTTTTATTATTATTATTATTATTATTATTATTATTATTATTATTATTATTATTATTATTATTATTATTATTATTATTATTATTATTATTATTATTACTGAATAATTGCTTTAACAGATATCAAATTGAACATGCAAATAACCGAAGAGAATTTTAGTTTCTAAAATATCCTTCCTAAATAATAATAATAATAATAATAATAATAATAATAATAATAATAATAATAATAATAATAATAATTTTATTATTATTATTATTATTATTATTATTATTATTATTACTATTATTATTATTATTATTATTATTATTATTATTATTATTAAGAGAAAGGCAGCAAAAACAATAAGCAAAAGTGATACGCACAAATTTAAATAAAAAAAATATGTAAAAATATAGGAATGTGCATTGGCACAAAACAAAATATACGATGGCAAACGAAAAAGGTTTTACAAACAGTATTCAAAAGAGAAACAGCTAAGTTTCAAAGGGAGATTGTCATTTCTAAGTTTTTTTTTTTTATAATTATCAAATTTAAAAACAAGTTTATCACAAATAAGTTTTAGTTTCATGAAAAAAAACTATTGTGCCGGCTTTGTCTGTCCGTCCGCGCTTTCTTGTCCGCACTTTTTTCTGACATCACTTTTTTCTGTCCGCACTTTTTCTGTCCGCCCTCATATCTTAAAAACTACTGAGGCTAGAGGGCTGCAAATTGGTATGTTGATCATCCACCCTCCAATCATCAAACATACCAAATTGCAGCCCTCTAGCCTCAGTAATTTTTTTTTTATTTAAGGTTAAATTTGGCCATAATCGTGCGTCTGGCAACGATATAGGCCAGGCCACCACCGGGCCGTGGTTGAAGTTTCATGGGCCGCGGGCTCATACAGCATTATACCGAGACCACAGAAAGATAAATCTATTTTCGGTGGCCTTGATTATACGCTGTACAGAAAACTCGATTGCGCCGAAGAAACTTCGGCGCATTTTTTACTTATTTGTAATAAACAATCTCAATCGTAATGTACTCAAACACGTAACCAGTCACAAACATAAAACGAAAAATATTAGAAAAAATTAAAAGAAAAATCCCAAGGACCAGAATTAATCATCACTGTTCCGATTTTGATTAAAAGGTTCTCTAAGGTATTTATTGAATTCTGAATTAAAAAAAATAAAAATCCTCATTGCTGTAACCCGGTTGCTTCATTATGATTGATAAGCAATAGAATTTGGCTTAGAAGTTTTCCTGTGAACGTATCAGAAAACGATAAATATTCTCGTCGATGAACATAAGTTTTCTGAAAAATGAAACTGTCATTGATGGGAAACTAAAAAATGAGAACGACCTTCGTCAATATTGCCACATGGCCTTCTGATAAGTTGGTTTCCTTTGTGTGTGTGCGTGTGTGTGTGTGTGTGTGTGTGTGTTCACAAGAGTACAGTCCAGTGAATGCATTATTATTATTATTATTATTATTATTATTATTATTATTATTATTATTATTATTATTATTCAGAAGACGAACCCTATTCATTTGGAACAAGCCCACCACAGGGGCCATTGACTTGAAATGCAAGCTTCCAATGAATACATTGTTTATCAGGAAGAAATAACAGGGTAAAGGGAAATACAGAGAGAAGAGATGTCACTTATTAAAAAAAGAAATATAAATTAAACAATCTAAACAAAATTGTCATCAAAAATCAATCTGGGCGGATATCCGGCCACTTCAAACTTTTTCTATGAGCTTTGATTCAATGCGGAAGTCCTACTGTCACCCACAGGGCTCCTGAGGTCCTGCGGGCAGCTATTGCCTTACGGGGTGTCAGCAAGGTCCCTGGCGGAACTCGTGACGTCACTCCGCTCACTCAGCATCGATGACGTCATACGGGCCGCTCAAGAGTCTCGCACCCCTTTGTCGAATTGCCAGAGTCAGGGATGTTGTCCAGGGTGAGGGAAACTTTATACTACTTAGGTGTATAATATTTTTATGCTGTTGTTGATTTAGGTGTTTCTATTTGGCGCAATTCGTCAACTTATGCGTCATTTCTACACTATTTTTTTCGCTATGGTCTCCAATTTGTTCCTTACTCCTACTTCTTCGCAACTGATTCCACTTACAGAAAGAAATCAAACTACGCGAGAAAGGTTTTGGAATAATCTGAATATTTCTCGAATATTCTTCCTAGGAATGAGAAAAGTGACTGTGTTGGAAATCTGAAGTGAAAGGTTTAGTGGAGGCAAATAAATTGCTTGTGAAAAAAAAAAAAAACACGAGAAGGGTTCAGCAAAGTTAAAAAAAAAATCTTATTTTTACCGAAGTTACAATTAGGGAGAATTATTCAGAGGAACCAAAGAAGAAGAATTGAAGAGTTAAGCCAATGAAACATTGGGAGAGATAAAGTTATTTGTTCTGGAAGGAGGAGGAGGAGGAGGAGGAGGAGGAGGAGGAGGAGGAGGAGGAGGAGGAGGAGGAGGAGGAGGCAGAGGAGGAGGAGGAAGCCAGTCTAGTATAAAAATAAAAATGTTGATGTATCATATCCTAACTAATTTGCTGAAGGAAATATATACGAGGCAGATCTATAAAAATGAATGATTTGGAAAGTGAGATGAATAACAGCAGGTCTGATAGGGGACGAGAAGTATTATTTTTTTTTTTTTTTTTTACAAAAGAGAGGGTTGTGATGAAGTGTTTTGTGGCATGTATGGTCACAGAGAAAGTTGGAAAGGTGAGTGACAGACGCATGGTTTCTATAGCAAGAAGAAAGTGTAAAATTACATTCGAGAGAAAGTGTTATTGGTTTGGTGTAAGTGTCAGGCCGGTGACTGACTCTCTCTCTCTCTCTCTCTCTCTCTCTCTCACTCTCTCTCTCTCTCTCTCTCTCTCTCTCTCTCTGGTTTTAATAATACTTTTACATACCTTTGAGCTGTTAGTATATAATACGTAAAGAGAGAGAGAGAGAGAGAGAGAGAGAGAGAGAGAGAGAGAGAGAGAGAGAGAGAGAGATCATGTTTTGATTTTAACAATACTTTTACGAATCTCTGAGCTATTAGTGGATAAGACGGAGAGAGAGAGAGAGAGAGAGAGAGAGAGAGAGAGAGAGAGAGAGAGAGAGAAAATCATGTTTAGATTTTCATAATACTTTTACAAATCTCTGAGCTATTAGTGGATAAGACGCAGAGAGAGAGAGAGAGAGAGAGAGAGAGAGAGAGAGAGAGAGAGAGAGAGAGAGAGAGAGAGGCACAGCTCAAATAGGTCATTAACTTTACTCCTAGGCATCTAAGGGATAAATTACTTGAAATACTAGATATAAAAAAAAGAAAAAAAGATGTATCTCCTATGAAATACAATTACTAAGTGGCTATGTAGCATATTCTCACTCACAGAAGTCACGCTATAGGGAGTATAACCGCATCCATGATGCTTCAATGAAGCCTCAGCTACGCAGGAATTTCAAAACCTCACAGGGGATGAAATATGTAAATAATTCTCAATCCGATTACGCATATATCCGTGCGTATGTATGCGCAGACACGTACATATCTAACACATATATACATAATAATTAACATAGTCTATCTTGCCATTTCATAGCGCTTCTTATTCCATGGAGAAATGTTAAAAGGAATTGAGATTTGATTTAATTTTTATTGGAAACGAGTACAAAATGCGCCGAAGTTTCTTCGGCGCAATCGAGTTTTCTGTACAACGTATAATGCTGCATGAAACTTTCAGCCACGGCCCATGAAACTCTTAGCCGGGGCCCAAGAAACTTTCAAATAAGATCGGTGGTGGCCTGTTGTTGGCACCCATAGCAGTGCCAGACGGACGATCACGGCTACTTTAACCTTAAATGAAATCAAAACTACTGAGGCTCGAGGGCTGCAATTTGGCATGTTTGATGATCGGAGGGTGGATGATCAACATACCAATTCGCAGCCCTCTAGCCTCAGCAGTTTTTAAGATCTGAGGCGGACAGACAAAAAAAAAAAAACTCTGACCCAATTTCTCCTGATTTCATTCTGGTTTGAGGTAATAAAGAGGAATGACAAAGAATAAATCCTTCTATGACAGCAAACGGAGATGAATAAGGCCCCTGTATAGGTATGGGAACAGCGAGGCTCCGTATTTACACGGGTGGATTAATGAAAGAACTTGAAGAACGGACAGGAAATACAAGTAAAAAATTGTAGAGGAAAAGGAGTAGTTTAGCAGCCGGGGACGAAGCTGCTATTTCCTGACGAGAGAGCGTTCGATGGTGATAGTGGAGAGAAGCTACAGAGACTGGTAAAAAACTCAGAGCAAGAGTAAGGGAATGATAGTACCAGGACACTGAGGAGATGAAGACATGAACTTCGGTGTGGATGTTGGAGGAAGGCAAACCGCTGAATCGTAAACGTGTTTGTCAGTAAATTTTACAGATAATTGTAGAATGAGAGATGAGTTGAGTGGCAGAATGGGTGTTGCTAAAAATGGGGGGAGAGAGAGAGAGAGAGA